>NC_068442.1:22623760-22761260 GCF_023373465.1 Oncorhynchus keta
GAAGAATAAGGCAGTGTGAGAGAATTGATCAAGTAAGTGCCAGGGAGAATCAAATTGCAGCAGGAGTCTTGAACTTTTCACAAATTAGAGTTCTGCAAGAGGACATCTATCAGCTACAAAACTGCTGCTTTTCTGCATGATAAAAAATACTACAGTTTCATTTAGAATACTACAGTACTACCTATATAATTATATAATGAACTGTAGTGATATATTTGATACAATAGCTCCGAAGAATGGGTCGAAATCACTAAGCATCTAATTTCGAAGCAGTGTGCCAATCAATGTGTGTATCACTTTATCAGCAGTACAGTTGAAGTTGGAAGTTTACATACACCTGAGCCAAATACATTTAAACTCAGTTTTTCACAATTCCTGACATATAATCAGAATAAATATTCCCTGTCTTAGGTCAGTTAGGATCATCACTTTATTTTATTTAGAATTATATTAGGGAGAATGATTTATTTCAGCTTTTATTTATTTCATCACATTCCCAGTATTTGGTAGCATTGCCCTGAAATTGTTTAACTTGGGTCAAACGTTTTGGGTAGCCTTCCACACGCTTCCCACAATAAGTTGAGTGAATTTTGGCCCATTCCTCCTGACAGAGCTGGTGTAACTGAGTCAGGTTTGTAGGCCTCTTTGCTCCCACACACTTTTTCAGTTCTGAAGACAAATGTTCTATAGGATTGAGGTCAGGGCTTTGTGATGGCCACTCCAATACACAACGTTGGAAGTATGCTTGAGGTCACTGTTCATTTGGAAGACCCATTTGCGACCAAACTTTAACTTCCTGACTGATGTCTTGAGATGTTGCTTCAATATAGCCATATACTTTTCCTCGCTCATTTTTCCATCTATTTTGTGAAGTGCACCAATCCCTCCCACAGCAAAGCACCCCCACAACATGATGCTGCCACCCCCGTACTTCATGGTTGGGATGGTGTTCTTCAGCTTGCAAGCATCCCCCTTTTTCCTCCCAAACATAACAATGGTCATTATGGCCAAACAGTTCTATTTTTGTTTCATCAGACCAGAGGTAATTTATCCAAAAAGTACAACCTTTGTCCCCATGTGCAGTTGCAAACCGTAGTCTGGCTTTTTTATGGCCGTTTTGGAGCAGTGTCTTCTTCCTTGCTGAGTGGCCTTTCAGGTTAGGTCAATATAGGACTCATTTTACTGTGGGTATAGATACTTTTGTACCTGTTTTCTCCAGCATCTTCACAAGGTCCTTTGCTGTTGTTCTGGGATTAATTTTCATCAAAGTACGACAGAACCCATCTCTTTCCTGAGCGGTATGATGGCTGCGTGGTCCCATGGTGTTTATACTTGCGTACTAATGTTTGTACAGATGAATGTGGTATCTTCAGGCATTTGGATATTGCTCCCAATGATGAACCAGACTTGTGGAGGTCTACAGTTTTTTTCTGAGGTCTTGGTTGATTTCTTTAGATTTTTCCATAATGTCAAGCAAAGAGGCACTGAGTTTGAAGGTAGGCCTTGACATCCACAGGTACACCTCCAATTGACTCAAATGATGTCAATTTGCCTATCAGAAGCTTCTGAAACCATGGCATCATTTTCAGGAATTTTCCAAGCTGTTTAAAGGCACAGTCAACTTGGTGTATGTAAACTTCTGACCCACTTGAATTGAGATACAGTGAATTATAAGTGAAATAATCTGTCTGTAAACAATTGTTGGAAAAATGACTTTGTCGATAGTTTGTTATAGTTTGTTCAGAATACATTTTTGGAGTGGTTGAAAAACGAGTTTTAATGACTCCAACCTAAGTGTATGGTAACTTCTGACTTCAACTGTATGGCATCAATGACGTCCACAGCTTCGTTTGATCATGTGCTTTTTCAAACTGTGTGTTACAAAATGCGAGATGCCACTGATTTTGCCATGGCTCCGGTGCATTCTTTGATTCCAAGCTGCTTTCAAACGCCAACCTCTACTGGACACCGTGCTCACAAATATAGTTAGGATTTTATATAAAATATTCACCTAACCGGTAGCTTTGCAGGTAGAGTACGGGACTATGGAACATTCACGGGCGTGAGGGTATGATGTCATATCCCAATGAATACACACTATTTTGAAAAATGTTATGTGAAACCACACTTTCTGCACTGTTGTTCAAACAATTTTGTTTTATTTTGTGTAATATAAGCTTGTGTCTTAAACATCCTAAATAATGCCATAGATTCATTTTTTTATAGTAAACTTGAAGGCAAAGAATTTCCATATACCCTGCATATCCCCCTCCCCCATTTCGCAATTTGTGCCACACATAAGTGAGAAACCTACATGCCATATATTGTGTTCTGTACAGGTAAAAAATAGCTCTGTTTAGACCCCAGTCCTAGGTACAGGTTATAGAAAATGTGCTCTTTTATTTTTCTCCAGTATGTTTCTAGAAGGATAAAGCCTCTACTTCTATGTCAAAGATACTAAAACAGAAACACTACAGTAAATACTACAGTATAGAACAGTCCTCAAAAACACTACAGTAAATATTAAAGTATACTACAATCTGCAAAAACACTACATGAATTACTTCAAAGTTTTTTTTTTGTCCAGCCAAATGAATTGCAAGCAGATCATTGGAGATGTAGTTATCTGTTGTCGTAGTATGAAATTATTTTTTATTCCTGTTGACCCTGACCTCTGACATGACCTTTGATCCTAGACGGCAGTTACTGCCTTCTTGCTTGATACGCCCACTGGAATACGTTTCCATAACAATTTTTTTTAACACAAACTTGTGTTAATATATTTGTTTGCATGTGGCCGTCAGTGTCATATAGTTTGATAATTGTATCAGCGAAGAACAATAAATAATACCAAGGTTTACCGTAGACACTGCATCCCAAAGTTCAGTGAAACCAGGGTAAAAGGCAGTAACTGACATGAGTAACCTTTTACAGTTACTGCAAACATGACTGCCCATTTTCTACATAACACAACACAATGGAGGCAGGATATTTGTCATGATAAATCATGTATTTAATGTTTAGAAAATGTAAATAAGTCATTTTTGACCAAATGCACAGCTGCTACTCTTTTGCTTGGTAGGGCAGTACAGTATACTTTAGTAAATACTACAGTAAATACTATAGTATTGACTTTAGTAAAGTCTGCAAAAACACTACAGTGAACACTATATTATTTACACTGTAGTATATTATGTTTCGTTGTTGTCATGAAATAAGGAAACTTTTAATCTGTATACAAAAGTGAAACATTTGTTATAGACAGAATACATTTTCCTTTATTTCACTGCACAGTGTGGACCTTCCGCTTTTCTATATTCATTGTAGATATGGAGCACAATATCTCAAGGTCACCAGAATTGTAGCACCAGGTTGGCTTGAGCATTTTATTTAACAAGAAAGAAGTGCAAAACTAGATATTAAAAAGCGGACTCATTCTCAGAAGGATACCTACAATATGCAAGTTTATGTCACTAAAAAAGCCAGCGGATTATGGTCTGTTTCTGTCATAATCAGCATTTTGACCCATCAGTGACCTTTACCACTGCAATCTACTCTCTCAGCTCTGACACCAGCCTCAGAGATTCAGAGAACAAAGAGAGGAGCAGATGGAGCAGAACATCATGAGGTCACCTGAGTTCTAATCTCTCATGGACAGAGACATATATGTAAATATATCTGGTACCGTAGAATCTGTCGGGAAGGAACGAGATGTGTGGGATAACGAGCAGCAGTAGCTTCGTTGTTTGGGTTTTTAGTCAATGGTTATTTGGACAAATACCGACTTCGTAAAATATTTGTGACCCGTTTCAGGAAACTAGGTGTATATTGTGGGTCACTACTTCACAGGAGAGCTGTTTGAACGTGAACTTTTGTTTTAAATCAAACTGCGTTTATTTTTTGCAGAAATGCCTACTAGAACATTTGAACTTTCTGTGCTTTAAGGTTACGTTTAGGCATTAACTCTGAATGGTTAAGGTAAGGACTAAGGTTTGGGATAAGCTTAAAACAAAAGCAACTTTCTATCACTAGATTGAACTTGCAGCCTTTGGAATCATAGCCAGATGCTTATGCCCAACAATCATCCCCTTCCACAAGACCCTAGCGAAACTGAAACCTACTTGAAGGTAACAGTGCTCACTGTTGCCCCTAGTGGCCGGTTTCCAAGTAATCTCCTGACGTCCTCAGACATGGATGGATGTCAAAAACTTACCAAGCTGGATGTAATTCTGGTAGTAAGTGAGCTCATTAAAAAAAGTGATTTATCTTCAATGTTCTTAAATAAGAACTTTATAATATAATATTCATAATCGTCTAACTCAAGTATATGGTTGGCTGGTTAGAGGTTTGGATGAATGTTTTAGTATACTTAAAAAAATATAAACTCAACATGCAACAATTTCAAAGATTTTACTGAGTTACAGTTCATATAAGGAAATCAGACCTAATCTATGGATTTCACATGACTGGGAATACAGATATGCATCAGTTGGTCACAGATACCTTGTGTTGATCCACACCTTGACCTTAAACACGCTTTCGTACATGTCAATTCAGAACATCCCAAACATGCTCAATGGGTGACACGTCTGCGAGTATGCAGGGCATGGACAAACTGACATTTTCAGCTTCCAGGAATATTGTATAGATCCTTGCGACATGGGGCTGTGCATTATCATGCTGAAACATGAGGTGATGGCAGCGGATGAATGGCACGACAATAGGACTCAGAATCTCGTCACGGTATCTCTGTGCATTGAAATTGGCTTAGATAAAATGCAATTGTGTTTGATGTACCTGCCCATACCATATCCACACATATCCACACTGCCACTCTGGGGCACTCTGATCACAACGTTGACATCCGCAAACCACTCTTCCACACAACACCATACACGTGGTCTGTGGTTGGGAGGCTGGTTGGATGTACTGCCAAATTCTCTAAAATTACATTGGAGACTGTCTTATGGTAGAGAAAATTAACATTAAATTCTCTTGCAACAGCTCTGGTAGACATTTCTGCAGTCAGCATGCCAATTGCACGCTCCCTCAAACCTTGAGACATCTGTGGCATTGTGTTGTGTGACAAAATTGCACATTTCAGAGTGCCTTTTTATTGCCTCCAGCACATGGTGCACCTGTGTACCTGATTACGCTGTTTAATCAGATTTTTATATGCCACACCTGTCAGAGGGATGGATTATCTTGGCAAGGAAAAATGCTCACTAACGGGGATGTACACAAATTTGTGCACACATTTTTTGAGAAATAAGATTTTTGTGAGTATTGAAAATGTCTAGGATCTTTTATTTCAGGTCATGAAACATGGAGCCAACACTTTATACACGTTGTGTTTATATTTTTTGTTCAGTATATATGGTGGTTAGCTGGAGTCTAGACTACCTGTGTTGCTGCTTCCGACTGAGGAAGGGATGGAGTTGGGTCGGGGTGAGGGTTGGTGATGCAGTTGCTCCTCTCTGTCTTTCTGCCTCTCTCTGCTGTGCATATCAGCCAAACAGACCGAATATTGATTATGATGTAAAGTGTTATCAAGCATTATTCAAATGTTATGCTGCTGTGGCAGAACTGTTGATAATTCAACTAGGTAGCTAGCAGGGTTGGGTACTTTAGGTACATTTTTTCTCAGTAATGTAACTTTTGGATTACCCAAACTGACTCGCTCAGGCGGAACAAACTTAAACCTGCACCATTTTTCAATGTTGATTTGAATGCCATTGATAAAATATACTTTTTTTTTAATCGTCTAGTTTTTCAAAGTATCTGTAATCTGACAACAATATTTTTGTTGGTAAAGTAATGGATTACAGTTATAGTTTTTTGGGTAATCAGTTACAACCCTGGTAGCTATCTAGCTACACACACTCGACCGGTGACCACGTCTCAAACCATGCATGTTTGGATACCAGAGTACACAATCTCAGTACAGGGCAAACTTGGAAAAAAGACACAACCTGGCATGCTCAAGCTCTGTACAGGGCAGACCAACAAGACCAACATTTATCCAAAATGTTTTAAATGATACCACCACCAAAAAGGGCACTTGGTTAGTGGGAGGGAAAAGGGGCATGTGCTGGGTACAGATTTACTCCTATCTGTACACATGCCTGAGTGGTGTTGTATTACAAATCCAGCTAGATGTAGGCTACACAGGCTTTTCTGAAGTTAGCTAGCTTCAGTTAGTTTCACATTCCAGCTCAGCCTTCATCCATTTCATGAAGGTGGATATTGTGAACGTCGTTACCTCGAGCCAGTTTGTAACTGCGAGTTTGTGTCGAACATGGGTAGTCGAACGCCAAACTCTTCATTGAGACAATGTTGAAACAGCAATCCATGGGCGAGTCAGTGTCACATTTTCCTTTTTGCCGATGTACAGTGCCTTGCGAAAGTATTCGGCCCCCTAGAACTTTGCGACCTTTTGCCACATTTCAGGCTTCAAACATAAAGATATAAAACTGCATTTTTTTGGTGAAGAATCAACATATGGGACACAATCATGAAGTGGAACGACATTTATTGGATATTTCAAACTTTTTTAACAAATCAAAAACTGAAAAATTGGGCGTGCAAAATTATTCAGCCCCTTTACTTTCAGTACAGCAAACTCTCTCCAGAAGTTCAGTGAGGATCTCTGAATGATCCAATGTTGACCTAAATGACTAATGATGATAAATACAATCCACCTGTGTGTAATCAAGTCTCCGTATAAATGCACCTGCACTGTGATAGTCTCAGAGGTCCGTTAAAAGCTAGTCTCAGAGGTCCGTTAAAAGCGCAGAGAGCATCATGAAGAACAAGGAACACACCAGGCAGGTCCGAGATACTGTTGTGAAGACGTTTAAAGCCGGATTTGGATACAAAAAGATTTCCCAAGCTTTAAACATCCCAAGGAGCACTGTGCAAGTGATAATATTGAAATGGAAGGAGTATCAGACCACTGCAAATCTACCAAGACCTGGCCGTCCCTCTAAACTTTCAGCTCATACAAGGAGAAGACTGATCAGAGATGCAGCCAAGAGGCCCATGATCACTCTGGATGAACTGCAGAGATCTACAGCTGAGGTGGGAGACTCTGTCCATAGGACAACAATCAGTCGTATATTGCACAAATCTGGCCTTTATGGAAGAGTGGCAAGAAGAAAGACATTTCTTAAAGATATCCATAAAAAGTGTTGTTTAAAGTTTGCCACAAGCCACCTGGGAGACACACCAAACATGTGGAAGAAGGTGCTCTGGTCAGATGAAACCAAAATTGAACTTTTTGGCAACAATGCAAAACGTTATGTTTGGCGTAAAAGCAACACAGCTCATCACCCTGAACACACCATCCCCACTGTCAAACATGGTTGTGGCAGCATCATGGTTTGGGCCTGCTTTTCTTCAGCAGGGACAGGGAAGATGGTTAAAATTGATGGGAAGATGGATGGAGCCAAATACAGGACCATTCTGGAAGAACACCTGATGGAGTCTGCAAAAGACCTGAGACTGGGACGGAGATTTGTCTTCCAACAAGACAATGATCCAAAACATAAAGCAAAATCTACAATGGAATGGTTCAAAAATAAACATATCCAGGTGTTAGAATGGCCAAGTCAAAGTCCAGACCTGAATCCAATCGAGAATCTGTGGAAAGAACTGAAAACTGCTGTTCACAAATGCTCTCCATCCAACCTCACTGAGCTGTTTTTGCAAGGAGGAATGGGAAAAAAATTCAGTCTCTCGATGTGCAAAACTGATAGAGACATACCCCAAGGGACTTACAGCTGTAATCACAGCAAAAGGTGGCGCTACAAAGTATTAACTTAAGGGGGCTGAATTATTTTGCACGCCCAATTTTTCAGTTTTTGATTTCACTTCATGATTGTGTCCCACTTGTTGTTGATTCTTCACAAAAAATACAGTTTTATATCTTTATGTTTGAAGCCTGAAATGTGGTAAAAGGTCGCAAAGTTCAAGGGGGCCGAATACTTTCGCAAGGCACTGTATATAAAATATAAAGGTTATCATGCACATTCAGTGGGCTATGGTGGGAAATAGGCTGTTAGAAGGACCGTCTTTCCTTTCGTAACCCTTGTGTGGTGTTCATGTTTTTGTTATTCACCTAATGTACGCAGGTCTGATGGAGCCACAACATTATTGGGTTTTTAAAACAATACAGTCAAAACAATTTACGTAAAAATACTTAATACCTAGATGTTGACTTATATGACTTACGAGCTCTGCTAGATCACTTTTATCAATAAAAGCGCTATTTTCTTATTTTTTTTAAATAAAATATGATAATCAAGACATGGGTGGAATAAATCATGTTAATCTTGAACAAATATAAAGGAAACAAGGTTTTCATCACTATTGATGTTTATTGCTTTGAACTGAACAAATTGGAAGGACAAATTTTACATACGGTATTTATGGAAATGATAAATGAGCCTCATTGAACACAAACTAAGGCCAGTCTACACACCACGAGGGACAGAGTTTTACTGTGTGTGTGTTGCAAATGTATTGCTTGCACTTCATGCAAGTGTACTGTGTCTTCCTGTCCTTGGGTCCACATACATCGCAAAGATTCTTGTTGTTGCTACGAACTGCAATCTAGAATGATGAAAAAACGTTGTTCGAGGATTTTACTAACATTTCACTCACTCACATATATAGTTACAGCAGGCCAAGGTAGGAGAGTCAGACACACACACATGTAACAACATCACTCACACTTACTTCAGGTATTGGAGTTGTTAGTTCTGTGGGTCAGGTGGATGGGGCACAAGCATCCTCCTCCTGAATCCTCCTCATGATGGCTGCAGAAACTGGGGTCCTTGGGATATGTTGCCTCCTCTGGATTTGAGGTCTTACAAATGCCTGTCCCAACTCCTCGAGAAAGAGCTGTCTCCTCTGGAGATTCCCTCTGTTTCAGTCTGGGTCCCACGCCATCCAAATGACAAACTCGTTGTACGCTGAGGTGTCCAAGATGTTGAAGAATATCACAAGTGGCCAGCGTAGGGTTCTTCTTTTGCAGCTGTAGCCAGTCACCAGCTTGTCTAAATTGTCCATCCCTCCTTTTGTGGCATTGTAATCCATTATGATTTCTGTTTTTGATGTTCCTGGCCACAGATTCTCCCGTCCTTATGCAGTGTACTCATGAGTACCACATTTCAGCCTTCTTTGGCACGTAGGACACTAGGGACGTGTCGGCCGTGAACACAAACTTATAGGAATTGATAGGCCTGTTCTGTGTATTCAACAGCTGAGGTGGGAGCTCTGGCTTGATTTTTTGATTTGTTCCTATCATTGTTAGCTTCCTCTTGAGGAGCTCCTCTAGCCAAAGACACGACAATGGTGTCTGGAATGAACAGTTCAAAAGAAGACTTTATGTCCTGCACCTGAGTAACCACCATCCGCGTCGTCCCTGGCTGCATCCTTACCACATTGGCAGCCATGTGGGGTGGCTCATTCCTTGGGCAAGAAGACCTTTCAATCTCACAATTTTTTGACATCCATATTTTCGCTCCTGCAAGCTGCTGATGAGCTGGTTGCTGACGGGCTGGTCCTGGGGCTGGTTGCTGACGGTGCTGGTCCTGGGGCTGGCTGAGGGTCAATAACATCCTCTTCTTCCAACTCACTGTCAAACTCCGGATTGACAGAGACAAAAATCTTCTTCCAAAATGGAAGTCGCTCCTTCCACACTAAGTTCTCTCTCTGCAAAAATGATTTCTAAGGGCCTTGTATTTGTGCTTTGGTGTGCTTATCGATGCATAAGCACTATTTTCCCCACTCCTATCCATAAAATCAGTTGTATAGTTCATTCCAAAGTTTGACTGTGCGTGTTAAATGCATCCTGTCATTACTGTGTAATGTGATAGGTATTTTAATATGATACATATTTTAATATGATACATTTGATAAATAAAATAATTAATCAGTCGTCTTCCTCAAATTAAGGGGATGATGACACAATCTTTGTGAGAGGGGGGGGATCTCATTTCATTCGTCATCAACTCTAGGCTCAGACACTTCATTCAGGATAAGTGAACTTAGCACTGAGTTAGCCTGGCCCGTAGCAGGTTAGTTCTGAAGGATTGGTTGCCATAGAAATTGACCTAGATAAAAGGTGTCACTGGTTATCCCGAGTTGAAATCCAACTTGACCAAAGTTAGCCAGCTAACTAACTCCTCTATCTAGCTTCGTAGTATAACCCTCTGATGTCTCTGTGATCTTCATGTTTCTGATATTCAGCTTAGATCTGTTAGTTTTAGGAGACGATAAAAAGCGTGTGTGGGCAAAGTGTGTGTTGTAAAGATTGCAATGAGCATGCTGTTCTTAACAAATTGTCGCTGAATGCTTTATTGTGTTTTATAAAAGCCTCATTGACCGTAAAACAGCAGGATCACACATGCACACACACAACACTCATTTGTATACGCACACACACCCTCCCCGTCATGCCGTGGTCCAATTATGCTCCAGCACATGGAAGCTATTGAGTGTGAAATTGAAAGCAGGGACTGAGACGCTGTTAGAAGTTCAGTGGAGTACGTTTATATTGGCCACTTTAAGGTTCATCCACACAAAGTCAACTAGGTCACATACAGACACAGAGTTTACAAGGTCACATAGAGGCAGACACTCTCAACAGACACGTGTAATGGGGAACTCAGGAACCACACAGCACTATTAATACCATTGATCCACCAAGGCATTGGTCTCAGTAAGGAGATTTCACTGTGTGATGCTAACTTAGCCATCTCACTTTTTACTGTATGACAGTATTTGAACATGATAATAAGTTTGTTTTGCTTTCTATTCTGGAAACTCTCGAATAGAAACCCTGTCATCCAACATACTATGGTAAAGTTCAAATACGTGCAGATTAGTTTGCAACATTTCTCTAATATAATTACTGATTACATTTTTGGCTCTTATGCAAAACAAAATGTAATGCTTGAGGGAAGAGCTAATTACTGTAATGATGTTGGAGACGTAGAGCTGGAGAGTGCAATGTATAACTAATCAGAAACACGTGTAGCTTGGCCCGGGCCGGGCTTGTAATTAACATAAATGTTACAGCTCTGATACACGCACAGCCCGAAATTAATTTGGAACATGATTAGAGTGGAGAGGAAAGTCAGAGTGAGAATGAAAGGAAAGAAAGCTGCATAATTAATGAAGCTGGGGATAGAATGAGGGAGCTGGGGTTCAGAGTGCTGTAAGGAGCGAGGGAGAGAGTGGTTTCAATATGGTTTTGTACTGTAAAACATTACAGATGTACAGTCAAATCTGTTGTGAAGTGAACCAAAATATCCCTTTAAACTTGTAGAGGAGAGAGAAATACAGAGAGAGGACAAGAGGTGCATGTCATCAGTTCCTGTGTATATTTACAGTCCAGGGTAGGGCAAGGGTCATGGTACCGGGTACCCAGGAGTGTATGATCCAAAAGAGGCTGGTGGGAAGCGCTATAGGAGGATAGGATTATTGTAATGGCTGGAATGGAGTAAATAGAAACATGTGAAACATGTGATTTCCATATGTTTGATGTGTTTGATACCAATCCATTGATTCCATACCAGCCATAACAATGAGCCTGTCCTCCTATAGCTCCTCCCACCAGCCTCCTCTGGTCTGGACCCCTTGTCTGCTTCAAGGCCATGAGACCAGAAGCCTCCAGGAGACAGCCCTCTCTGGGACTGGGTTATTACACTCTCTGGACTGACTTTCTTTAATACCTCATGGTGGCTGATTTGAAAAGTTGTCCGAGGGTGATCTGGCATCAGGTGGAGGGGCTTAGTACAAAATAGTAAAGTTATGATCCTCTAATACAGCTACCTCCCCCATTACCCCTCCATTACCCTCCTCCTCTACCCTTTTTGGTGATAGATACTGTAGCTGGAGCTGTCAGTCTCCTCTATCCCCTCCTCTTCCCAGGTTGGTGACAGGCAAGCTGGGGCTTTATCTACAAGGGTCAGTCCCTCTCTGGGGCTCTGCTCCATATAGGACACTCTGGAGAGTCTGGAATTGAACCCTCACAGCTCTCTTCCTTGAACTCTACTGTTCTGTTCTTCCTCTCGTTAGTCACTGACCACCTCTGATGACAGTAGACCGGCTCTACGGCAGAGGGACTAAGTTCATACAGTCATCACACATTTAATACTGGTCTGGGACCCTAAAAACTACTACTATACCGGGTATCTGTTCATTCTAAACGGTCTGTTTCACTGGCTTCTCTTTACTGTCACCACACACTTAGTAAGTGAGTAAGGACAGGATCTGTAAAAGACTTGTTATTGAAGTGCTCTGCTGGGGTTTACAAGCGCGCTGATCGATCTGTCAAATTTTTCTGTCTGACTGTTCATTCCCCAGACAGCCAAAACTCGTCGTGGTTGTAATGTGGCTTATAATGTGTGTTTTACCATCAAGCCTTTCCTGTCATCACATAGTTAGAGGTACATCCACCCTCCCATATCTCAGAGCAGTCTGGAGTGTTGATGCTACACACAATTCCTCTGGCCTTGACAGGCTCTACCTAGATCTGTGTTTTCAACGCTCTATCCTTCCATCCCTACTCTACTCCCTTTCACCTTTCTGTCCATCTCCAGAGATGCTCCGGTGCAGGCGGGGGTTTAATCTCCAAAA
Source organism: Oncorhynchus keta (assembly GCF_023373465.1). Lineage (NCBI taxonomy): Eukaryota > Metazoa > Chordata > Actinopteri > Salmoniformes > Salmonidae > Oncorhynchus > Oncorhynchus keta. The sequence goes on from NC_068442.1 coordinate 22,636,409, forward strand.
ATCCCCCAACGCAGGCGGGGGTTTATTCTCCTGAGATGCTCCAACGCAGGCGGGGGTTTAATCTCCTGAGATGCTCCGACGCAGGCGGGGGTTTAATCTCCTGAGATGCTCCGACGCAGGCGGGGGTTTAATCTCCTGAGATGCTCCGACGCAGGCGGGGGTTTATTCTCCTGAGATGCTCCGACGCAGGCGGGGGTTTAATCTCCTGAGATGCTCCGACGCAGGCGGGGGTTTAATCTCCTGAGATGCTCCGACGCAGGCGGGGGTTTATTCTCCTGAGATGCTCCGACGCAGGCGGGGGTTTATTCTCCTGAGATGCTCCGACACAGGCGGGGGTTTAATCTCCTGAGATGCTCCGATGCAGGCGGGGGTTTAATCTCCTGAGATGCTCCGACGCAGGTGGGGGTTTATTCTCCTGAGATGCTCCGACGCAGGCGGGGGTTTAATTTCCTGAGATGCTCCGACGCAGGCGGGGGTTTAATCTCCTGAGATGCTCCGACGCAGGCGAGGGTTTAATCTCCAGAGATGGATAGAATGACACTGTAATGGATAGCTGCTGTTTTATTGGCTCCTGATCAATTCTTCTATTTTTTATTTTTTTGTGCTGATCTTAACTTTTTTTGTACATAATGTTTCCGCCATCGTATCCTATGACTGAAAAGAGCTTCTGAACATCAGAACAGTGATTACTAACCTCAATTTGGATGAAGTTTTCTATTTAAATTCGGCAGAGGCGCAGGACATACTGCTCACCCTGGACCAGGCCCTAATCCCGGAGACTTGGAAAAGAAAAGTGTGGCATAAGAGAGGCTGGCGTGCGGGCACCCTGACAAAACTAAGTAGGCGAGTACATAAACCGCCTCTACAGTACCCTCCGTTATATTGTCGAACATACAATCACTGGAGAACAAACTGGACGAGCTCCGTTCGACGGGGCTGTATTTGGGATTCAAGTTCCTCTGTGTCTTCTTCTTCGGTATTATGGTGGTCCGCAAACAAATATTAAAGGTGCATGCTACCACCTACCGTATTGGCTGTGTATCAGCCTACTATTCTGTAGTATGAATTCATTACACTTTGTGAAAAAGTTGCCCTACCAACTAACCCTACACCCATTAAAACCTGAACACTATTCCACTACTTTGGCCATACCTGATGCTCCAACAGGCCAGCAGCCTTGGAGGACGGGACACTATCATTCAAAACATCTTGTATCTCTTCTGTAGTAAAATCTCAAACATTCAATTACTTCTCTGCAGCTGCCACCACAACATCCATATTGTATGTTCCATTCCTGTGATACAATTGAAAACCATGGCCATGAACGCCATACAAACAACCTTTCCGAAGCACATGTTATTCTTATCACTCTCTGTTGGCCTCTGCCTCCTCTTAGGTTCCCTCACCCTGAACCCATCTTCCTCTACCAATCACCTTCTACACTCACCGGACACGTCTGATCTCCACCACCCTATAGTTCACACATATAACTTTTCCCACCAATACTACACATTCCTTTGTCTCATGCTGTCCTCTACATTTCTCCACCCTACACACTACTTCCGTTTCTCGGTGTCCACATCACTAAGGATCAATCACGGTCCACACACACCATCACAGTCTTGAAGAGGGTATGACAACGTCTTTTCCCCCTCAGGAGGCTGAAAAGATTTGGCGTGGGCCCTCAGATCTTCAAAATGTTATACAGCTGCACCATTGAGAGCATCTTGACTGGCTGCATCATAACCTGGTATGGCAATTGCTTGGCATCTCACTGCAAGGCGCTACAGAGGGAAATGAGTATGGCCCAGTACATCACTGTGGCCGAGCTCCACTCCATTCAGGACTTCTATACCAGGCGGTGTCAGAGGAAGGCCATTAAATTTGTACATTTGAACAGCTTCTGTTAAATAGTTAGTTAAATAGAAAACCAAATAGCTACAGAGACTATCCACATTGACCCTTTTTGCACTAACTTTTTTTACTCGTCACATACGCTGCTACTAATGTTAATTATTTGTCCTGTTGACTAGTCACCTCCTAGTTATATTCCCCATTGCAGTTAGTTTGTGATTACATTTCTATAATTTCCCTATTTTTGTTCTCTCTGCAAGTAAGCATTTCACTGTTAGTCTACAGCATATGACAAATACAATGACATTTTATTTGATTTCGGGGGTCTCTGTCCTTGCTCAGTCTCCAGTGTCATAGTCTGATTTCTCATGATTCAGACTGCTGCTATTGGTTTGAAGACAGGGAGGTATAGCATCAGTGTATGTGTGAGTGCCTGATTAGTGTATGTGCCTGCGAAGTGCATAGTGACTGGAGTGTGGCTGAAGCCCTCTCCTGTATGAAGTGGCTACTGCAGGTAAAGGCAGTGACGCTGAGACTGTTCTGCTAAAACACCACTAGGGGTCTCTGTTGTATCTGTTATTTGTCTCAGCTCCTCGCATTTGTTGCATTTTGAATTTTAACTGATTGGCTATAGAGTTCAAACACCTGGTTTCCATGTTTAATTTTTTTTTGTTAAAGGCAAAAAACTAGCATTAGGAGCTGTGCAGTACTGCTAAACACTGATGTTTTTGGGTCAGAGCTAGGTGCAGTGGAGAACATGATGATGGATACAAACTGAAAAATATATAAATTAACGCTAAGCTAAGATCTAGTACAAGCTAAACTGACATAACCATAGATATTGAACACAGAGTATAGACAAACTGACATATTGTCTGTGATTATAACATGAAACAGGATGAGAAACAACAGACACAGAACTCATAATTCAGACCAGTACCATATCCATATTTGATCATCTAACTTTGTGTAATGACATGACAGCAATGGAGTAATACAATATTTTGACATGATTTACAACACACACACACACACACACACACACACACACACACACACACACACACACACACACACACACACACACACACACACACACACACACACACACACACCATTAATGTCAAAAGGGCCTCAGAGGGAAAACACATGCAAATGACTAGCACAGTGATCAAAGTTCAGGCTAAATTGTATAAGAGCTCACGGAACTTCAGAAAATTAATGTTGTTGAAATTGTTTGTCTTTTTCAAAGGTATGTTAAATTAGGCAAAGAGAGAATAAATTAATTATGGAAAAAAGCAGTGTGAGGTTATTTGTGTGTGTGTGCACATGTATGTGTATGTGTGCATCTACTGTGTACTAGGCAACAGAATCAAACAAATCAAGGTCACATATATGTAATTTTCTTGGTGCAGACATATTAGGCTTGGTCGGTTGTTGGTATACATTTGAAGTCGGAGGTTTACATACACCTTTGTCAAATACATTTAAACTCAGTTTTTCACAATTCCTGACATTTAATCATAGTAAAAACTCCCTGTTTTAGGTCAGTTAGGATCACCAATTTATTTTAAGAATGTGAAATGTCAGAATAATAGTAGAGAGAATGATTTATTTCAGCTTTTATTTCTTTCATCACATCCCTAGTGGGTCAGAAGTTTACATACACTCAATTATTATTTGGTCACATTGCCTTTAAATTGTTTAACTTTGGTCAAACCTTTTAGGTAGCCTTCCACAAGCTTCCGACAATAAGTTGGGTGAATTATGGCCCATTCCTCCTGACAGAGCTGATGTAACTCAGTCAGGTTTCTAGGCAGCTTTTATTTATTTCCTCACATTCCCAGTGGGACAGAAGTTTACATACACTCAATTAGTAATACCTTGACTTTGTTGTCCTTAAGCCATTTTGTCACAACTTTGGAAGTATGCTTGGGGTCATTGTCCATTTGGAAGACCCATTTGCAACCAAGCTTTAACTTCCTGACTGTCTTGAGATTTTGCTTCAATATATCCACATCATTTTCCTCACTCATGATGTCATCTATTTTGTGAAGTGCACCAGTCCATCCTGCAGCAAAGCACCCCCACAACATGATGCTGCCACCCAAGTGCTTCACGGTTGGGATGTTGTTCTAAAGGCTTACAAGCATCCCCCTTTTTCCTCCAAACATGACGATGGTCAGTATGGACAAACAGTTCTATTTTTGTTTCATCAGACCAGAGGACAATTCTCCAAAAAGTACAATATTTGTCCCCATGTGCAGTTGCAAACCGTAGTCTGTTTTTTTATGGCAGTTTTGGAGCAGTGTCTTCTTCCTTGCTGAGTGGCCTTTCAGGTTATGTCAGTATAGGACTAATTTTACTGTGGACATAGATACTTTTGTACCGGTTTCCTCCAGCATCTTCACACGGTCCTTTGCTGTTGGGATTGATTTGCACTTATCGCACCAAAGTACGTTAATATCTAGGACACGTCTCCTTCCTGAGCGGTATGATGGCTGCGTGGTCCCATGGTGTTTATACTTGCATACTATTGTTTGTACAGATGAACATGGTACCTTAAGGCGTTGGGAAATTATTCTGAGGTCTTGGCTGATTTCTTTAGATTTGTCACGACTTTCGCCGAAATTGGCGCCCCTGCCTGTTCGGGCGGTGCTCGGCGGTCGTCGTCACCGTCCTACTAGCAGCCACCGATCCCTTTTTTGTTTGTCTGTTTGTTTTGTCTTATTAGTTTCACCTGTGTTCTGTTGTAAGGCTTAATGAGCTTCCCTATTTTAACCTCTTCATACTCTAGGGGCAGTATTTCATTTTTGGATAAAAAGACGTGCCCGTTTTAAGCACAATATTTTGTCACAAAAAAATGCTCGACTATGCATGGAATTGATAGATTTGGAATGAAAACACTCTGACGTTTCCAGAACTGCAAAGATATTCACTGTGAGTGCCCTAGAACAGAAGCTTCAGTCAAAACCAAGATGAAACTGCAACCAGGAAATGAACAGGATTTCTGAGGCTCTGTTTTTCATTATCTCCTTATACGGCTGTGAATGCGACAGGAATGAGCCTGCCCTTTCTATCGTTTCCCCAAGGGGTCTCCAGCATTGTGACGTATTTGCAGGCATATCATTGGAAGATTGACCATAAGAGACTACATTTGCCAAGTGTCCGCACGGTGTCCTGCGTGGAAATTGGTGCGCAAAACTCAGCTGCTGGTATTTTTCCATGGGATTCTGAGACGAAAGCATGCTTCCACGAACGGCATATCAATGAAGAGATATGTGACAAAACACCTTGAGGATTGATTCAAACAACAATGACAGTGTTGTTAAGAAAAGGCTAAGCTTGAGAACAGGCATATTTATTTAATTTCATTTGCGATTTTTAGAAATCATTAACGTTGCGTTATGGTAATGAGCCTGAGGGTGTAGTCACGATCCCGGATCCTGGATGGCTAAGATCAAGAGGTTAAGTACGTGTACCCGCCATTGTTTTGTGCGGGATTGTCTTTATGTTACGTGTGTGCGTTTTAGGTAGAGGTGGTTATATTTTCTGGACTTGGCACCCTGTGGTTTTGGGTAGTCACTTTGTTGTCCGAGCCCTGTGTTGTTGGGCTTGTCATTTTTTGTGTGCTGTATTAAAGAGTACTTTTCCCCAGTGGAACTCTCTGCGCCTGATTCCTTCACCCAACTAGTCCCGCGTGACAAGATTTTGGCATGATGTCAAGCAAAGAGGCACTGAGTTTGAAGTTAGGCCTTGAAATACATCCAATTGACTCAAATTATGTCAATTAGCCTACTGGAATTGTGACACAGTGAATTATAAGGGAAATAATCTGCCTGTAAACAATTGTTGGAAAAATTACTTGTGTCATGCACAAAATAGATGTTCTAAATGTCTTGCCAAAACTATAGTATGTTAACAAGAAATTTGTGGAGTGGTTGAAAAACCTAAGTGTATGTAAACTTCTGACTTCAACTGTAGGTGTTGGTTAAAGGTGACTGTATCTAAAATTATACGGGCACAAGGCGAGACTCAAATGTAGAGCTCCGATATTTATTATAACAAAGGTAGGCAAAGGCAAGTCGGGGACAGGCGAGAGTTCATAAACCAGGCCAAGTCCAAACAGTACCAGACGATAGGCAGTCTCGAGGTCAGCCCAGGCAGGGATCAGAAACCAGATCCGGGTCCAAAACAGTACAAGGGGATAGGCAGGCTGGTAGTCAGAACAAGCAGAGTGGTCAGGCAGGTGAGTTTGGAGTTAGGACAGGCAAGTGTCGAAACCAGGAGGACTAGAAACAAACAGAGACTGGGAAAAATAGGAGCAAGGAAAACCGCTGGTTGACTTGGCAAACAAGACGAACTGGTACAAAGAGACAGGAAACACAGGGATATATACACCGGGGATAATAAGCGACACCTGGAGGGGGTGGAGACAATCACAAGGACAGGTGAACCAGATCAGGGTGTGACAAAAATAAAGCCTGTAGACTTCTGTACTATAGGCTCCATCATCCCTCATCTTTAAGATCCTGCATGGTCTTGCCCCCCCACCTCTATGCCGGCATATCAGTTGAATCCAAGATGGCGTAGCAGTCAGACGTCTTTGTCTTGTCTCGTCCATTGTGTATACATATTTTTCTTCTCGTTATTTTTTATATTTTTCGTAAATCTCAACTTCAAAATACTCTCCTGGAACCCGCCTCACCCAATGTGGTGTGGATCTTTTTTTTTCTTTCCTAAAGTATTTCTATTTACCTCCGAACTGGAATACCTCAACTGAAGCTAGCTAACTAGCTACCGGCTATCAGTCAGCTAACCACCTCTAGCGGTCATCTGCTAGCGGTCAACCTTTTGCTCAGAAAGCTCTCGCCAGTTCGTACAACGCATTTCAAACATACCGGACCTATTTTTCTCTCCATATCCCAGAATTCCTACCACAAACTCTAAACCTTTTCATCTGGATCATCACAGCTAGCTAACGGCAACCTGGGTTGACTACTCCTGGCTAACGTTTCCGTCCCGGAGCTAGCACCAACTAGCCTGTCCCATCTCCCGGCTCACTCCTGGCCTACAATATCCGAAACCCTTCTACTGCCGGTACGGAGCACAGATCTCCGCTGATCCTCTACGACTGGAATACCGACATAATCTTCTCGAGGATTCTAACAGGCCCCTCAGGCGCAACGTCTGCTGAAGGCCCATTCTGCTAACCTGCTAGGCCTGCTAGCTACCTAGAGCTACTTGGAACCCTACTAATTCCACGACTAGTAGGGTCTATCGACGTCACCGCACGAAGAGGCAAAAACAGACTTACCCCCATCGCGACGTCCCCCATAGGCTAGCTTGCCTGCCCTGGTCTGCTAACTGCTAGCCCATACTAACTGCTTGCTTGCTAACCCGGTCTGCTAACTGCTAGCTTGTTTAGCTCCGGCCTACTAACTGTTAGCGAGTTAGCATCGGTCTGCTAACTGTCTGAATCGCCGAGTCCCCAGTCAGCCCAACCACTCACTAGACATAGATGTTCACTTGGCTACGCATGCCTCTCTCTAATATCAATATTCCTCGTCCATTACTGTCCTGGTTAGTGATTACTGTCTTATTTCACTGTAGAGCCTCTAACCCTGCTCAATATGCCTTAAAACCAGTTAGAGATAGTGGGCAGTATTTCCACTTTGGATGAATTGCGTGCCCATAGTGAACTGCATCAAAATCTGTCCTAAATTGCTAATATATGCATATTATTATTGATATTGGATAGAAAACACTCTGAAGATTCTAAAAAGCATTTGAATTATGTCTGTGAGTATAACAGAACTCACACGGCAGTCAATCTTCCAAACAAGTTTTGAAATCCTGAAAGTTGGGGCAACTTTGACGTCATCGCCCCCTCCCAAGTTATGGATCTGGAAACACTTCCTACATCTTCCACTAGATGTCCTCATTCAGTAGAAAGTGTAATGGAGCATTTGCTGTGAACTTTGACCTAACGGGAAGGAAAGTAGTTGGTGTCGCAAAAGGATGCCATTTTGCTGTGGCGTGTTTGCCTTTGAGTGCTTCGGTTGTTCCAATCAGCCCCAGATGAAAACGAATGATCCGGTTGGAATGCTATTGGATATATATGATTATAACATCCTGAAGATTGATTCTGCACTTAGTTTGACCAGTTTCTTCGACCTGTAATATGTAATTTGGCAGTTTTGATGCAAAGTTATCCTGGACCAGAAGTATTTTTTTGGGCATTTGAGCTGAAAGTGGTAGAAAATGCTTCTACTTGGACACTAGAATTGAACATTATGGAACAAAACAATTTATTGTTGAACTAGGACTCCTTGCACTACCTTCTGATGAAAGATCATCAAAGGTAAGGGAATATTTATGTTGTAATTTTGTATTTCTGTTGACTCCAACACGGCGGAGAAATATTGTTACGTCTGAGCGCCGTCTCATATTATTGCAATGTTAGGCTTTTTCCTTAACGTTAAAAAAAAATGTGACACAGCGGTTGCATTAAGAACCAGTGTATCTTTAATTATATGTAGAACATGTATCTTTAGTCAAAGTTTATGATGAGTATTTCTGTTATCTGGCGTAGCTTTCTATAATTCCTCCTGATATTTTGGAGGATTTTCTGAACATGGAGTCAAACCGAGATTTATGGATATAAATGCATACAGTGCCTTGCGAAAGTATTCGGCCCCCTTGAACTTTGCGACCTTTTGCCACATTTCAGGCTTCAAACATAAAGATATAAAACTGTATTTTTTTGTGAAGAATCAAGAACAAGTGGGACACAATCATGAAGTGGAACGACATTTATTGGATATTTCAAACTTTTTTAACAAATCAAAAACGGAAAAATTGGGCATGCAAAACTATTCAGCCCCCTTAAGTTAATACTTTGTAGCGCCACCTTTTGCTGTGATTACAGCAGTAAGTCGCTTGGGGTATGTCTCTATCAGTTTTGCACATCGAGAGACTGAAATTTTTTCCTGTAGGGGAACCCATCGCCTTAACAAGTTTTTTAACACAGTGTCCAAAGAGGGGCCAGAAGTATACATAATGGTGTCGTCTGCATAGAGGTGTATCAGAGAATCACCAGCAGCAAGAGCAACATCTTTGATGTATACAGAGAAGAGAGTCGGCCCGAGGATTGAACCCTGTGGCATCCCCATAGACACTGCCAGAGGTCTGGACAACAGGCCCTCTGATTTGACAAAACTGAACTCTGTCTGAGAAGTAGTTAGTGAACCAGGAGAGGCAATCATTTGAGAAACCAAGGCTGTCTAGTCTGCCAATAAGAATGTGGTGATTGACAGAGTCGAAAGCCTTGGCCAGGACGATGAATACGGCTGCACAGTAATGTCTCTTATCGATGGCGGTTATGATGTCGTTTAGAACCTTGAGCGTGGCTGAGATGCACCCTTCACCAGCTCTGAAACCAGATTGCATAGCGGAGAAGGTACGGTGGGTTTAGAAATGGTCGGTAATCTGTTTGTTAAATTGCCTTTCGAAGACCTTCGAAAGACAGGGTAGAATAGATATAGATCTGTAGCAGTTTGGGTTTAGAGTGTCAACCCATTTGAAGAGGGGGATGACCGTGGCAGCTTTCCAATCTTTGGGAATCTCAGACGATACAAAAGAGAGGTTGAACAGGCTAGTAATAGGGGTTGCAACAATTTCGGCAGATAATTTTAGAACGAGAGGGTCCAGATTGTCTATCCCGGTTGATTTGAAGGGGTCCAGATTTTGCAGCTCTTTCAGAACATCAGCTCTCTGGATTTGGGAGAAGGAGAAATGGTGGGGGCTTTGGCGGATTTCTGTGGAGGGTGCCGTGCATTTGACCGGGGTAGGGGTAGCCAGGTGGAAAGCATGGCCAGCCATAGAGAAATGCTTATTGAAATTCTCAGTTATAGTGGATTTATAGGTGGTGACAGTGTTTCCTAGCCTCAGAGCAGTGGGCAGCTGGGAGAGGAGGTGCTCTTATTCTCCGTGGACTTTACAGTGTCCCAGAACTTTTTTGAGTTAGTACTACAGGATGCAAATTTCTGTTTGAAAAAGCTAGCCTTAGCTTTCCTTACTGCCTGTGTATATTAGTTCCTAACTTCCCTGAAAAGTTGCATATCACAGGGGATAATGCAGAACGCCACAGGATGTTTTTGTGCTGGTCAAGGGCAGACAGGTCTGGAGTGAACCAAGGACTATATCCGTTCCTAGTTCTACATTTTTTGAATGGGGCATGCCTATTTAAGATGGTGAGGAACACACTTTTAAAGAATAGCCAGGCATCATCTACTGACGGGATGAGGTCAATGTCATTCCAGGATATTCCGGCCAGGTCGATTAGAAGGGCCTGCTCGCAGAAGAGTTTTTGGGAACGTTTGACAGTGATGAGGGGTGGTCGTTTGGTCACAGACCCATTGCAGATGCAGGCAATGAGGCAGTGATCGCTGAGATCTTGATTGAAAACAGCAGACGTGTATTTGGAGGGCGAGTTGGTTAGGATGACATCTATGAGGGTGCCCGTGTTTACGGATTTCGAGTTGTACCTGGTAGGTTCATTGATATTTTGTGTGAGATTGGGGGCATCAAACTTGGATTGTAGGATGGTCGGGGTGTTAAGCATGTCTCAGTTTAGGTCACCTAGTAGCACGAGCTCAGAAGATAGATGGGGGGCAATCAATTCACATATGGTATCGAGGGCACAGCTGGGGGCAGAGGGAGGTCTATAGCAAGCGGCAACAGTGAGAGACTTTCTGGAAATGTTAATTTTTAGAAGTAGAAGCTCGAATTGTTTGGGTACTGACCTGGATACTAATACAGAACTAGTAGATTGCTACACCGCCCCATTTGGCAGTTCTATCGTGGCGGAAAATGTTATCGTTAGCAATGGAGATTTCAGGGGTTTTGGTGGTTTTCCTAAGCCAGGATTCAGACACGGCTAAGACATCCGGGTTGACAGAGTGTGCTAAAGCAGTGAGTAAAACAAACATAGGGAGTAGGCTTCTAATATTAACATGCATGAAACCAAGGCTTTTACAGGTACAGAAGTCAACAAATGAGAGCATCTGGGGAGTAGGAGTGGAGCTAGGCACTGCAGGACCTGGATTAACTTCTAAATCACCAGAGGAACAGAGGAGAAGTAGGATAAGGGTACAGCTAAATGCTATACGAACTGGCCATCTAGCAAAAGGAGTAAAAGGAGCAGGTTTCTGGGCACGATAGCATAGATTCAAGGCAGAGTGTACAGACAAAGGTAAGGTAGGATGTGAGTACATTGGAGGTAAACCTAGGCATTGAGTAATGATAAGAGAGATATAGTCTCTAGAGACATTTAAACCAGGTGATGTCATCGCATATGTGGGAGGTGGAACAACATGGTTGGTTAAAAACTAACATCCAGACGAGCTTCAATGCCATACAACTCTCCTTCCAAGGCCTCCAACTGCTCTTAAATGCAAGTAAAACTAAATGCATGCTATTCAACCGATCACTGCCCGCACCTGCTCGCCCGCCCAGCATCACTACTCTGGACGGTTCTGACTTAGAATACGTGGACAACTACAAATACCTAGGTGTCTGGTTAGACTGTAAACTCTCCTTCCAGACTCACATTAAGCATCTCCAATCAAAAATTAAAACTAGAATCAGCTTCCTATATCGCAACAAAGCATCCTTCACTCATGCTGCCAAACATACCTTCGTAAAACTGACCATCCTACCGATCCCCGACTTCGGTGATGTCATCTATAAAATAGCCTCCAACACTCTACTCAAGAAACTGGATGCAGTCTATCACAGTGCCATCCGTTTCGTCACCAAAGTCCCATACACTACCCACCATTGCGACCTGCACGCTCTCGTTGGTTTGCCCTCGCTTCATACTCGTCACCAAACCCACTGGCTACAAGTTATCTACAAGTCTCTGCTAGGTAAAGCCCCGCCTTATCTCAGCTCACTGGTCACCATAGCAGCACCCACACGTAGCACGCGTTACAGCAGGTATATGTAACTGGTCACCCCCAAAGCCAATTCCCCCTTTGGTCGTCTTTCCTTACAGTTCTCTGCTGCCAGTGACTGGAACGAACTGCAAAAATCTCTGAAGCTGGAGTCTCATATCTCCCTCACTAGCTTTAAGCACCAGCTGTCAGAGCAGCTCACAGATAACTGCACCTGTACATAGCCCATCTGTAAACAGCCCATCTATCTACCTACCTCATCCCCGTGCTGTATTTATTTATTTACCTTGCTCCTTTGCACCCCAGTATCTCTATTTGCACATTCCTCTTCTGCACATCTACCATTCCAGTGTTTAATTGCTATATTGTAATTACTTCGCCACCATGGCCTATGTATTGCCTTAACTCCCTTATCTTACCTCATTTGCACCCACTGTATATAGACTCTTTGTTTTCTTTTGTTCTACTGTATTATTTACTATGTTTTGTTTACTCCATGTGTAACTCTGTGTTGTTGTATGTGTCGAATTGCTATGCTTTATCTTGGCCAGGTCGCAGTTGCAAATGAGAACTTGTTCTCAACTAGCCTACCTGGTTAAATAAAGGTGAAATAATTGTCTTTCTTTTTTTAAATATCATGTTCAAGGAAAGCACCTCTAGGATAACAAGGGCAGTAACTAGAGGGGACTGCGTTGTCCCTTTCCGATCAGTAAACTCTGACAATCAGCCCTCTCAGTAAGAGCTACAATATACTGGAATACACTGCCCATGGATGTCAAGCCCTGGTCTTAGTATTTTGTGTTTTCTTTATTATTTTGGTCAGGCCAGGGTGTGACATGGGTTATTTATGTGGTGTGTTTTGTCTAGGTTTTTTTGTATGGTATGGGATTGTGGTGTAGTATAGTAGTCTAGGAAAGTCTATGGTTACCTGGAGTGGTTCTCAATCAGAGGCAGGTGTTTATCGTTGTCTCTGATTGGGAACCATATTTAGGCAGCCATATTCTTTGAGTGTTTCGTGGGTGATTGTTCCTGTCTCTGTGTTTGTTGCACCTGGTAGGGCTGGTTTGGTTTTTCACAGTTTTTGTATGCTGTTTGTATTTTCATCTTTATTAAAGATGTTTATAAATAACCAAGCTGCATTTTGGTCCTCCTCTCCTTCAACAGAAAACCTTAACAATAGACTTGAGAAACGCACTGATTACTGCGCTTTTAAAATAAAATTGAAAACATGGCTAAAATCTATCCAATCCTGTACACACGCGTTATATGTGGTTCCTGATATGTAAGACGACAGCTGATGAAAGTGTTTTATTCTGAATAGGTTGTTGATGTTAGAATCATATTGTATGTAATGTATTTGTACTTTGTATGATTTTTTGTGAGTATTTGTATTTGCGTTGTGGCTGTGTAATTGTTCTTACAAGCCCTGGACTACAGGTGCAAATGAGCTTTTGGTTAACCCTGGCACATTTACATGGATGTTGCATTACTGTAATATTGATGTTGATAAAATGCACTGTTCCCTATGAATAAATCTATAAATACATCTAACATTGCATGTCCACTTTGCACCAAGACAAGCAGTTGTATTGAGCTCTCTTCTCATTGTGAAAGTGCCACATCAATCCAGTTACTGAATTTAATAAATCTATCAAATTCAATTAAAATGTATTGTCTGTGTTTTCTGTCTAATACCACACCTGTATCCTCTCACCCATCTACCTGTTGACCAACACACGTCAGACCATTTTTTAGAGAGACAAAACATACCCACTATAATACAGTAGAAGTGGTTTCCTATTGGACTGGGACAACAGGAGAATTAGGGCTGAGTGGACCTCAGTGAGGATGAGTGTGTACAGTAACATACAGCTGCAGATTGGACCTGGTTTAGCATATCAGAGAGGCATTATTGTCAGTCCTGGCCTTTGTTAGTGGAGGTAATTAATTAATGTGGGGTCAACACACATACACACACACACACACACACACACACTGGAGTCTGGTTGGAGGGTGCAGGTTTAGCGGTAATGGGATATCTCTATGAGATAAAGATGGAGAGAAGAGAGGTGGATCTACATAAAACCACTCTTTTCCTCTGTAAAGACCATATTAATATTCAGGTCACCTGACTGATGTGGTGCCATGTCTTTAGACAGCGAACAGCAGTTTAGCATGAGAATGAGACCCAGAGGTCACCGATAGAGAGGAGAGGAGATAAAAGAACAAAACCACCTGGGATTATAATAGTGAGAGAGGGAGCGACAGAGAGGGAGAGAAGGGGTCCAACACATGGAAATAGAAATGCATTTATTTCATGTTTATTACATGTATTCAGTAACCAGTCTCATTGTAGGACATCTGTCTTTACAAAAGCACTTCTCAGACTGGCCCATCTCCATTTATTCAGATACATATTCAGATAAGCGTCAATACAATAGTATCATATCATATCCAGGTGGCTGAGCTAGTATCAATGAGTAATGTGGGTTGTTATAGATGCAGCGTAGCAGCTACAGGATGTACTGAGTTCAGAGTTAAAGAGATCCAGTTGAGAACCGAATAACTGATTTAAGTATCCTTTATCTATCTGACTGACCGGTCAACAACATCCCATGTCCAAGATCAAGATATCTTATGCAGAGTAGAGTCAACAGAATGGATTATATACAGTTGAAGTCTCAAGTTTACATACACTTATGTTGGAGTCATTAAAACTAGTTTTTCAACCACTCCACAAATTTCTTGTTAATAAACTATTGTTTTGGCAAGTCGGTTAGGACATCTACTTTGTACATGACACAAGTCATTTTTCCACGAATTGTTTACAGACAGATTATTTCACTTATAATTCACGGTGTCACAATTCCAGTGGGTCAGAAGGTTACATACAATAAATTGACTGTGCCTTTAAACAACTTGGAAAATTCCAGAATATGATGTCATGGCTTTAGAAGCTTCTGATAAGCTAATTAAAATAATTTGAGTCAATTGGAGGTGTAGCTGTGGATGTATTTCAAGGCCTACCTTCAACCTCAGTGCCTCTGTGCTTGACATCATGGGAAAATCTAAAGATACAAGCCAAGATCTCAGAAAAAAAATTGTAAACCTCCACAAGTCTGGTTCATGCTTGGGAGCAATTTGCAAACGCCTGAAGGTACCACGTTCATCTGTACAAACAATAGTACGCAAGTATAAACACCATAGGATCACGCAGCCATCATACCGCTCAGGAAGGAGACGCGTTCTGTCTCCTAGAGATGAACGTACTTTGGTGTGAAAAGTGCAAATCAATCACAGAACAACAGCAAAGGACCTTGTGAAGATGCTGGAGGAAACAGGTACAAAAATATCTATATCCACAGTAAAATGAGTCCTATATCGACTTAACAGATTGCAACTGCACATGGGGACAGATATTGTACTTTTTGGAGAAATGTCCTCTGGTCTGATGAAACAAAAATAGAAATGTTTGTCCATAATGACCATCGTTATGGGGGGAGGCTTGCAAGCCGAAGAACACCATTCCAACCGTGAAGCACTGGGGTGGCAGCATCATGTTGTTGGGGTGCTTTGCTGCAGGAGGGACTGGTACACTTCACAAAATAGATGACATCATGAGTGAGGAAAATTATGTGGATATATTGAAGCAACATCTCAAGACATCAGTCAGGAAGTTAAAGCTTGGTCGCAAATGGGTCTTCAAAATGGACAATGACTCCAAGCATTCTTCCAAAGTTGTGGCAAAATGGCGTAAGGACAACAAAGTCAAGGTATTGGAGTGGCCATCACAAAGCCCTGACCTCAATCCCATAGAAAATGTGTGGGCAGAACTGAAAAAGCTTGTGTGAGCAAGAAGGCCTACAAATCTTACTCAGTTACACCAGCTCTGTGTCACGCCTTGGTCTTAGTATTTTGTGTTTTCGTTTATTATTTGGTCAGGCCAGGGTGTGACATGGGTTTATTTTGTTGTATTTCGTATTGGGGTTTGTAGTATTTGGGATTGCGGCTGAGTAGGGGTGTTGTATAGGCTTGGCTGCCTGAGGCGGTTCTCAATCAGAGTCAGGTGATTCTCGTTGTCTCTGATTGGGAACCGTATTTAGGTAGCCGGGGTTTCTCTGTGTATTTCGTGGGTGATTGTTCCTGTCTCTGTGTAGTGTTCACCAGATAGGCTGTAATTAGGTTTCACGTTCCGTTTGTTGTTTTTGTATATGTATAAGTTATTTTGTGTATCGCAATCCTTCATTAAAGATCATGAGTAACAACCACGCTGCATTTCGGTCCGACTCTCTTTCGACAAACGAAGAACGCCGTTACACTCTGTCAGGAGGAATGGGCCAAAATTCACCCAACCTATTGTGGGAAGCTTTGGAAGGATACCCAAAAAGTTTGACCCAAGTTAAACAATTTAAAGACAATGCTACCAAATACTAATTGATTGTATGTAAACTTGTGACCCACTGGGAATGTGATGAAAGCAATAAAAGCTGAAATAAATCATTCTCTCTACTATTATTCTGACATTTCAAAACCTTAAAACAAGTTGGTGATCCTAACTGACCTAGAATTTGAATTTTTACTCTGATTAAATGTCAGGAAAAGGGAAAACTGAGTTTAAATGTACTTGGCTAAGGTGAATGTAAACGTCCTACTTCAACTGTACCTTTAGAGCTGGTAAAAGATCACAGCTACACTCGGATGGGGATACATGCAGATGTTGGATCTTATTTTGAGACAGTTTGCCACAGCAGGAAAATAATCCTGCAGCAACAGGAAATGTGAATTATTATGTGGATTATAAATAATGTACATTTTTGTAGGGGTTGATGCGTTTTTCATAAGGGAAATCAAGTCTGAAATTTCTAAGTGGAAATTACAAACTTCAGAAGCCTTTTTAAACCTCAACTACACTATACGTTTTTACATTTCCTGCATAGCAGGAAAGTAATCCTGCAATAAAGTGATCAGATGAAGATCCTATATCTGCAAACACAGTCCATCTGATGTGACTGTGTTGGGGCAGTTTGTATTGGACCTACTGTGCCTTCAGAAAGTATTCAGACCCCTTACATACTTCTACACACAAACCCCATACTGACAAGGAGAAAACAGGTTTTGAGACATTTTTGCTAAATTATTGAAAAATACAAATTAAATACCTTATTTACATAAGTACTCAGACCCTTTGCTATGAGTCTCGAAATTCAGCTCAGGTGCATCCTGGTGCATCCTATTTATCTTGATTGGAGTTCACCTGTGGTAAATTCAATTGATTAGACATGATTTGGAAAGGCACACACCTGTCTATATAAAGTCCCACAGTTGACAGTGCATGTCAGAGCAAAAACCAAGCCATGAGGTCGAAGGAATTAAATCAATCAAATGTATTTTTAAAGCCCTTTTTACATCAGCCCATGTCACAAAGTGCTATACAGAAACCCAGCCAAAATGCAGATGTAGAAGCATGGTTGCTAAAAAAAACTCCATAGGAAGGCAGGAACCAGGAACCAGGAACCAGACTCTGAGGGCTGGTCAGTCCTCTTCTGGCTGTGCCGGGTGGAGATTATAACAGAACATGGCCAAGATGTCCAAACGTTCATAGATGACCAGCAGAGTCAAATAATAATCGCAGTGATTGTAGAGGGAGCAACAAGACAGCACCTCAGAAGTAAATGTCAGTTGGCTTTTCATATCCGAGCATTCAGAGTAAGAGACAGCAGGTGCGGTAGAGAGAGAGAGTCGAAAACAGCAGGTCCGGGACAAGATAGCACATCTGGTGAACAGGTCAGGGTTCCAAAGCCACAGGCAGAACAGTTTAAACTGGATCAGCAGCATGACCAGATGGACTGGGGACAGCAAGGAGTCATCAGGCCAGGTAGTCCTGAGGCATGGTTCCTAGGGCTCAGGTCCTACAAGAGAAGAGAAAGAGAAGAGAAAGAGAGAGAAAGAGAAAGAGAAAGAGAAAGAGAGAGAAAAAGAGAAAAAGAGAGAGAGACTTACACAGGACACTGGTTAAGACAGGAGAATTACTCCAGATATAACAGACTGAACCTAGCCCCAGACACATAAACTATTGCAGCATAACTATTGGAGGCTGAGACAGGAGGGGTTGGGAGACACTGTGGCCCCGTCCGACTATACCACCGGACCAAACAGGCAGGATATAACCCCACCCACTTTGCCAAAGCACAGCCCTCATACCACTATAGGGATATCTTCAACCACCAACTTACTACCCTGAGACAAGGCCAGTAACTCAGCCCCCGTAATAGGGTTAGAGGCAGAGAATCCCAGTGGAGAGGGGAACCGTGCCAGGCAGACAGCAAGATTGGTTCATCACTCCAGTGCCTTTCCGTTCACCTTCACACCCCTGAGCCAGACGTTACTCAATCATAGGACCTACTGATGAGATGAGTTTTCAATAAAGACTTAAAGGTTGAGACAGAGTCTGCGTCTCTCACATTGATTCACAGACCATTCCATAAAATGGAGCTCTATAGGAGAAAGCCCTGCCTCCAGCTGTTTACTTTGAAATTCTAGGGACAATTAGGAGGCCTGCGTCTTGTGAACATAGCGTACGTGTAGGTACGTACGGCAGGACCAAATTGGAAAGATAGGTAGGAGTAAGCCCATGTAATGCTTTGTAGGTTAGCAGTAAAGCTTTGAAGTCAGCCCTAGCCTTAACAGGAGGCCAGTATAGAGAGGCTAGTATGATCACATTTTTGGGTTCTTGTCAAGATTCTAGCAGCCGTGTTTAGCACTAACTGAAGTTTATTTAGTGCTTTATCCGGGTAGCTGGAAAGTAGAGCTTTGCAGTAGTTTACTCTAGAAGTGACAAAAGCATGGATTCATTTTTCTCCATATTAATAAAAGTTAAATATTTATAAAAGTTTCAGATTTTTGCAATGTTAAGTAGATGGAAAATAGCTGTTCCTGAAACAGTCTTGATATGTTCATCAAAAGAGAGATCAGGGTCCAGAGTTACGCCAAGGTCCTTCACAGTTTTATTTGAGATGATTGTACAACCATCAAGATTAATTGTCAGATCAGAAGATCTCTTTGTTTCTTGGGACCTAGAACTAGTATATCTGTTTTGACCGAATTTAAAACTTTTTTTTTTGTCTGAAACACAGGCTTCCAGGGAGGGCAATTTTGGTGCTTCACCATGTTTCATTGAGATGTACAGCTCTGCATCATCTGCATAGCAGTGAAAGTTAACATTATGTTTGAAAACAACAGTGGTTCTATAACGGAACCTTGCGGAACACCAAAATGCACAGTTGATTTGTCAGAGGACAAACCATCCACAGAGACAAACTGATATCTTTCTGAACGATAAAGTCTAAACCAGGCCAAACTTGTCCGTGTAGACCAATTTGGGTTTCCAATCTCTCTAAAAGAATGTGGCGATCGATGGTATCAAAAGCAGCACTAAGGTTTAGGAGCACGAGGATAGATGCAGAGCCTTGACAAGTCTCTGAAAATCCTTGTGTGGCCCAGCCAGAGCCAGGACTTGAACCCAATCAGACATCTCTGGAGAGACCTGAAAATAGCTGTGCAGCAACGCTCACCATCCAAATTGACAGAGTTGAATGGGGAAATACAGGTGTGCCAAGCATGAAGCATCATACCCAAGACGACTCGATGATGTAATCACTGCCAAAGGTGCATCAACAAGGTACTGAGTAAAGGGTCTGAATACTTACTTAAATGTGATATTTCAGTTTTACATTTTTAATAAATTACAAACATTTCTAAACACCTGTTTTTGCTCTGTCATTATGGGGTATTGTGTAGATTAATGAGAAAAACAACAACAATTTAATCAATTTTAGAGGCTGTAATGTAACAAAATGTGGAAAAAGTCAAGGGGTATTAATATTTTCCGATGGCAGTGTATTTGAAGATTACAAGCAGGGGAGCAAGGGCCTCCCAGATTCTCTACAACTGAAGTGTGGCACACCTAAAGCCTTTTAAATGGTCTTGTGATACACCAAATTAACAAAGCAATTTGTGTCTCTCATACATACACACATACGCATACAGCTGGAAAACCATAAATACACCAAAAAAACGACTTAGCATTTCAGGAACGTTTAACAGTGCAAATGGAAAACAGTAATGTGTGTGTGTGTGTGTGTGTGTGTGTGTGTGTGTGTGTGTGTGTGTGTGTGTGTGTGTGTGTGTGTGTGTGTGTGTGTGTGTGTGTGTGTGTGTGTGTGTGTGTGTGTGTGTGTGTGTGTGTGTGTGTGTGTGTGTGTGTGTGTGTGTGTGTGTGTGTGTGTGTGTGTGTGTGTAAGTGTTTGCCTCATTAAGCCAGTAGCAGAGGATAGCAGACTGTCCAATTATACAGCATCCACCTCTCTTCCCTCTATCCCTCCTTCCTCTCCTCCCCCTTCTCTCCATCCTCTCCCGATCAACCCAAACAAACACAACTATTTGCATATTGTTTAATGGATTGCGAACCAGCCAACCCCAAAAGCAGGCCTAATTGCAGTAATGCATCAAATTGTCTGTTTATATAAAAAGGCTGATCTTTACACACGTCATCTGGCAACATTTTCTCTTCCCTCACATCTCACCCATTACACCAACCGTCATACTCATTTGGTCTGTTTTGAGCAATAAACTATTGTAACAGGAGTTTATCAAATGTAGTGTGTCTATAAGTTACTCATGGGTCCGAAACTTTATGGCAGGCACAGTTTCTCTCTTGCTGTATTCTTTCGACAACCGCAAGTCTCTTGTGCTAGGTGGCAGCATTTATCTGGAGAGAGAGAAGTAAAAACATAGAGAGAGAAAGGGAAGACAGAGAGAAATAGACTGGGGAATGTGTATAGTGACATCGGGGTCTCTGTCTGTTTCTCCAGGGGAGTAGTGGCTTCCTTTGGTTTTAACAAAGAGCTAATGGATTCTCCTCAGCCAGAGTGAAGCAGGGTTAACAGGCTAACTGATCCACCAATAGATGTTCAGAGAGAACCCAGGTTCCCATGCTCCTGGAGGCTGAGGCACAGTCCATGGGAAGCCTCTTAAACCCTCAAACACCACTCCTCCAATAGAACAAAGAACACACACACACACACACACTCAAATGGATACACACGCTCAAACATGCACACACACACACACTCAAATGGATACACACGCTCAAACATGCACACACACACACACTCAAATGGATACACACGCTCAAACATGCACACACACACACACACTCAAATGGATACACACGCTCAAACATGCACACACACACACACACACACACACACACACACACACACACACACACACACACACACACACACACACACACACACACACACACACACACACACACACACACACACACACACACACACACACACACACACACACACACACACACACAGCTAACCACACACACACAAATACTTTCACAGAGTAGACTGATCTCTCCCTTTGGCAAAGGCTGCAGCCTCTATCTAGGCCCGGCTCCATCCCTCTTGAGTATTTTTCCCACAGTGCTAACACAATAGTGGAAATGGAGATTTACCTTTTATTGAGCATTCCCTTAGATTCATTAATTGATCAAAAGTGTGAGGTCCATTTGGATAATGCCATGAAGGAGCTCAATCATTGTTCAATTTCTCAAAAAGCCCACACAAAGGTTATAACTTTTAAAAAGTTAAGAAAGAGCGAGGGGATTCTAGAAATATAAATTGTGCTGAATAATGCTCCTTTGACACACATTTAAAAAAAGTGAATTGTCTGATGTCTGGATGAATCAGAGTTGGTGTTGCATCTGAACTAATTTAAATATTTAAAGTCACTAAGAGGAATGAGACATAGTCACATCTAAAATATGGATCTCCTAATCAGAGCTAATAAATATTTGACTTTTGAGTCTATGGTCCAGATGAATGGTTATTCTGTGTTGAATAGTTAATGTGAGGGCGGCTATGGAAACGGCCATGTCATTAGGACCCCAAGTCATCTTTGTCACGTCTACATCACATCTACATCAATGCCTAATTATATCTTTATATACCACACATTTCTATCAGGCAAAATACTCAGACAGCCTTCCTTCCCATGATTATCTAGTAGGCATGTAGTTGCGGACTATGTTCTGAAAGTCTTATATGAAACTCTTCTATCTCTGTCTCTCTCCCTCTCCATCTCTCTTTTTCTCTCTCGCTCACTCTCCATCCCAGTCAAGACAGAGCAGTAGTGATTGAGGAAAGAAAGCTCTCTCTGACTATTGGGATGTTACTTCCACTCTTGGTATTCTACACCAGGAGTGTCTGAGGAGCTGAAGATGATGCATCCCTTGACTGCCCCTGGAGAGATGTTAAGTCCATCCTGCCTGTCCTTGGTGTTAAGCCCTCTCATCCCTCTCTCCCTTTCCTTTTCTCTTTCATTATCTCTTTCTCTCCATTTCTCTATTAGTACCACTCTTTATTTCTTTCTTTCTTTCTACCTTTCTCCTTATACTCTCTCTCCTACCTACACACACTCACTCTGTCTTCTCTTTAACTCTCTCTCTCTCTCTCTCTCTCTCTCTCTCCTCTCTCTCTCCCTCTCTCTCTCTCTCTCTCTCTCTCTCTCTCTCTCTCCTCTCTATCCCTCTCTCAATTCAATTCAATTCAATTCAAGGGCTTTATTGGCATGGGAAACATGTGTTAACATTGCCAAAGCAAGTGAGGTAGACAACATACAAAGTGAATATATAAGGTGAAAAACAACAAAAATGAACAGTAAACATTACACATACAGAAGTTTCAAAACAGTAAAGACATTACAAATGTCATATTATATATATATATATATATATATATATATATATATATATATATATATATATATATATATATATATATATATATATACAATGTACAAATAGTTAAAGGACACAAGATAAAATAAATAAGCATAAATATGGGCTGTATTTACAATGGTGTTTGTTCTTCACTGGTTGCCCTTTTCTCGTGGCAACAAGTCACAAATCTTGCTGCTGTGATGGCACACTGTGGAATTTCACCCAGTAGATATGGGAGTTTTTCAAAATTGGATTTGTTTTCGAATTCTTTGTGGATCTGTGTGATCTGGGTGAAATATGTATCTCTAATATGGTCATACATTGGGCAGGAGGTTAGGAAGTGCAGCTCAGTTTCCACCTCATTTTGTGGGCAGTGAGCACATAGCCTGTCTTCTCGTGAGAGCCATGTCTGCCTACGGCGGCCTTTCTCAATAGCAAGGCTATGCTCACTGAGTCTGTACATAGTCAAAGCTTTCCTCAATTTTGGGTCAGTCACAGTGGTCAGGTATTCTGCCCCTGTGTACTCTCTGTGTAGGGCCAAATAGCATTCTAGTTTGCTCTGTTTTTTTTGTTAATTCTTTCCAATGTGTTAAGTAATTATCTTTTTGTTTTCTCATGATTTGGTTGGGTCTAATTGTGCTGGGTGAAACCCCACCTCTTCAAGGAATACCTAGGCCTTCTCACCCCCCTAAAAAGATTTAGATGCACTATTGTGTGTGTTCCACTGGATGTCATAAGGTGTATGCACCAACAGAGCCCTTAAATGTAATGTAAATGACAGAGCCCAAGGACCAGCTTGCTTAGGGGACTCTTCTCCAGGTTCATCTCTCTGTAGGTGATGGCTTTGTTATGGAAGGTTTGTGAATCGCTTCCTTTTAGGTGGTTGTAGAATTTAATGGCTCTTTTCTGGATTTTGATAATTAGTGGGTATCGGCCTAATTCTGCTCTGCATGCATTATTTTGTGTTTTACGTTGTACACAGAGGATATTTTTGCAGAATTCTGCGTGCAGAGTCTCAATTTGGTGTTTGTCCCATTTTGTGAAGTCTTGGTTGGTGAGCGGACCCCAGACCTCACAAGCATAAAGGGCAATGGGCTCTATGACTGATTCAAGTATTTTTAGCCAAATCCTAATTGGTATGTTGAAATTTATGTTTCTTTTGATGGCATAGAATGCCCTTCTTGCCTTGTCTCTCAGATCGTTCACAGCTTTGTGGAAGTTACCTGTGGCGCTGATGTTTAGGCCAAGGTATGTATAGTTTTTTGTGTGCTCTAGGGCAACGGTGTCTAGATGGAATTTGAATTTGTGGTCCTGGTGACTGGACCTTTTTGGAACACCATTATTTTGGTCTTACTGAGATTTACTGTCAGGGCCCAGGTCTGACAGAATCTGTGCATAAGATCTAGGTGCTGCTGTGGGCCCTCCTTGGTTGGTGACAAAAGCACCAGATCATCAGCAAACAGCAGACATTTGACTTCGGATTCTAGCAGGGGGAGGCCGGGTGCTGCAGACTTTTCTAGTGCCCGCGCCAATTCGTTGATATATATGTTGAAGAGGGTGGGGCTTAAGCTGCATCCTTGTCTAACCCCACGACCCTGTGTGAAGAAATGTGTGTGTTTTTTGCCAATTTTAACCGCACACTTGTTGTTTGTGTACATGGATTTTATAATGTCATATGTTTTACCCCCAACACCACTTTCCATCAGTTTGTATAGCAGACCCTCATGCCAGATTGAGTCTAAGGCTTTTTTGAAATCAACAAAGCATGAGAAGACTTTGCCTTTGTTTTGGTTTGTTTGGTTGTCAATTAGGGTGTGCAGGGTGAATACATGGTCTGTTGTACGGTAATTTGGTAAAAAGCCAATTTGACATTTGCTCAGTACATTGTTTTCATTGAGGAAATGTACGAGTCTGCTGTTAATAATAATGCAGAGGATTTTCCCAAGGTTACTGTTGACACATATTCCACGGTAGTTATTGGGGTCAAATTTGTCTCCACTTTTGTGGATTGGGGTGATCAGTCCTTGGTTCCAAATATTGGGGAAGATGCCAGAGCTAAGTATGATGTTAAAGAGTTTTAGTATAGCCAATTGGAATTTGTTGTCTGTATCTCTCTCTCTCTCTCTCTCTCTCTCTGATGGATGGTGTGATAGTGTTTTATCTGTATGTGACTGTCTGTCACCTCACCTGCTCTCTCCACCTCACCATGACCTGAATCCCAACACCAGCCATGCACCCCAGCTCTACTCTTTGCCATGATCGCTCTGCCTGGTGCTTCTCTCCTGAAACACACTCAGTAGATACCATTACTTTACATTTACTTTAAACATAAGTTGATGTTTTTCACTAGGGTGCTATTTATTTCAGTGACAAGGACATGACACAAAATCAACAGGAGAGGAGAGGAAACACAGTGGCAGTATCTAACAATAGGACCCTAGAGTCTGAGCCAGGGGACTATTTGAATTCTGTCTCTGAAAGCATAAACAGCCACATGCTGAGAGTGATAAACCTGGGGATTTATTCAACTCATTCCTCTATCTCCCTACTGCTGCATACGCAGAGGAGCAGGAAATTAAAGAAAAAGGACGAGGAAGGAGAGGGGGAACAGGAGGAGAAATAGATAAAAATTACTATTACTTCATAAAAGTGTTCCTTCTTAGGGGGTTTGCCTCGAAAGCAGAAACAACTTCAAAGTACCATCTGAAAAACGGAAGATAAGTAATTCTTTGCCCTAACCGTAGTCAATTGATGATTGCAAGGGTAGTAAGGTCATTATTTGGATGAAAATTAAACTATGTGAACTACACTCCCTTACTTATTTATTTGGACAGTGAAGCTAAAACTTTAAATTTGTCTCTATACTCCAGCATTTTTTATTTGAGATACAATGTTTTATATGAGGCGTCAGTACAGAATGTCACCTTTTATCTGAGGGTATTTTCATACATATATTTTAGCGTTTTTCAGATAATTATTTGTTCATATTTGTTTTTGTATAGTTTTCACATATCAAGTTCGTACATTTAAATGTTTGTTGTTTCAATGACGCTTACAGAAGTGTATGAGTTCCTTAAAAGCCTATTTAAATCCCATTGTTGGGATACAGTAAGGTGGTTTACCTCATTAGGCAAAAAGGTGGCATACTTATCATAATATGTAGTAAATAATCATAATATTACAGAAAAATGTGTAAAAAAAGTTTAATAAGTAAATCCCGAATTTTCACTATATAAACTTGACATGATAAACAAGCTGCGAGGTCAATCCAGCATGAGAGTAAAGAATACCCAACTGATGGTTAAATGAACCCATGTTTGAGTCTTCCAACAACCCAACTGATGGTTAAATGAACCCATGTTTGAGTCTTCCAACAACCCAACTGTTGGGTTATTCACGCAACCCAACTGTCTGGGTCAAAAAAAGGCCTCCCGAGTGGAGCAGTGGTCTAAGGCACTGCATCTCAGTGCTTGAAGTGTCACTACAGACACTCTGGTTTGAATCCAGGTTGTATCACAATGGTCCGTGATTTTGGATTCCCATAGGATGTTGCACAATTGGCCCAGTGTCGTCTGGTGTAAGCGGTCATTGTGAATTAGAATTTGTTCTTGACTGACTTGCCTAGTTAAATAAAAAAATAACTCAGTGTGTGTTCTGTCCAATATCTACCAAGTGCTGGGTTACCAAATAACCTCTTTTAGAATCTGAGAGTGAAATATGTACACACTCGTCTCTAATATGTAGTCTCAGCATTCCCAAACAGAACCATTACAAGCCAGAATGTTGAACAAACTTCACCTTACTTAACCTCTTTGTCCCTACTGTATGTTGGAGGTAATCTGGTAGAAAATATCCACAGGGAAGTGTTATCAACCCGGCCTTCAGTTCACTGGTCTGTACATTGGTTTGTAGTTCTGTTTTTTATTTTCACAACTGATGCAATTCTCACGTGACAAACACTTGCACAATATGGCCGAGCCTAACTTAACCACAGACCGAAAGGCAAACACTTCTCGCTCATTGCAAGGAAACGTGCTTTGGTCGACTATGTTCGGTTACATTTGGCTGTTGTTGACATATTGTGCATCACATGTGATGTGCGAAGAGACTGAAAATACAAGTCACAGAACCTGCCAGCTCTGCAAAAAGTCAGGTAAACAACACTTTCCTGTGGATATCTCCACCTCCTACCACCAAAAGTACAAACAGCATGTACAACTGGTAAAGTAAGTTTAAATATCATTTTATTCAACATTCTGGCTTGTAGACTGAAAATCCATGGTACTGTAACATTATGATGTTCAGGCAACAGATTACTCAAATTCAGTTGTTTTTAAAACAGCATTTTTTTTGGCACGAGTCTATCTCAGTATATAATTGTGTGCATGTGTATGTGAGTATGTGTAACATAGTTGTGTATGAATGTCATCTTGTGTGTGTATGTCATCTTGTGTGTGTATCTCAGCATGTGTGTGTCTCATGGCTCATGGCTCATAACATCTTGTGTGTGTGTATGTCAGCATGTGTGTGTCTCATGGCTCATAACATATTGTGAGTGTGTCAGCTCATATCGGACAGCTGCTGTTTCAGCAGGCTCGATTAGCATTGCACCGGTGTGTGTGAACATTTTTGGGTCTCTAATATCGGCACAGACTGCTTCTCCGGAGGCACAGAAAGTAGAAAAACTAGCCCCAGAAACCACCCTCTCATTCCCAAGCGATGCATTATACACATGATACTCAGCTTGTAGTAATGAGCCTGATCACGAGATACACAGGCTGTGTCTCACGACTAGGGTTGCAAAGGGAGGTTGTGTATTACTGGAAACCAGTAAACTACCAGAATTTTGGTAACTTTCAAGATTTATTTGGAATTTTATAAAATGACATCTAGTGGCCTTTTAGTGTACTTCAGATTATCACAGGGTTCTGTCATTATCTCTAGCGCTGTTTGGCCTTATCTGTCACGACTTCTACCGAAGGTAACTCCTCTCGCTCGGCGCTCGGCGTCGGCGGTCTACTAGTCGCTACCGATCCCTTTTTCTTTTTCTGGTTGTTTTGTCTGTGTTCCTTTTCACACCTGGTATTCAATTGCTTTGATTTCTGTGGGTATATAGGGCACCTGTTACCTGCCGTAATTCGTGCAGGATTAGACTTGTGTGTATTGCACTCGATTGTATTTGATGTTTGTTGTTTTTTCGCTATTACGCACGTGTATGTAAAGTGTGTAGGAACTGTGTTTGTTCCTCCTTGTGTTTGCACGTGTTTCTGAGCATTCGAGAGCTTGTCTGTGCCGTTTCCTATTGGTGGACTATATTATTAAACACGCTTCCTGACTCCTACACCTTTCACCAAGCGCATGTTATCACAGAATCCTGCACCAATATAATTATGGAGTCAGCAGGAGCGGACGCACTCCCAGGGTCCGTGGAGGAGCGAGTTCAACACCACACGGCAGTATTACACCGACTGGGGACCGCCATGGATCAGGTGATGGCGACGATGGAGAGATGGGAGAGAGGTGGCCTTCCCACACCGTTATCAGCCACACCCCAACCAGTACCACTACCCTCTCCTTCATTGCCTGAGCACAGTGGGATTCGACTCGCCCTCCCGAGGGAATATGATGGGACGGCGGCCGGGTGCCAGGGCTTCTTACTCCAGATGGACCTATAGCTGGCGACCATTCGTCCGGCTCCTTCGGGGGGTGAGAGCGTGAACGCCCTCGTCTCCTGCCTCGCAGGTAAAGCCCTGGAGTGGGCCAACGCGGTATGGAACGATCCTGAATCGGCGAGGGACCACTACACAGAGTTCACCCGCCGCTTTCGGGCCGTGTTCGATCACCCACCTGAGGGTCGAGCGGCGGGTGAACGGCTGTTCCATCTGAGGCAGGAGAGGAGGAGTGCTCAGGACTTTGCTCTAGTTTTCCGGACCTTGGCCGCTGGCGCGGGATGGAATGACAGGGCCTTGATCGATCACTATAGGTGTAGTTTGCGTGAGGACGTCCGTAGGGAGCTGGCCTGTAGAGACACCACCCTGTCCTTGGACCAATTGATCGACATGTCCATTCGGTTGGACAACTTGCTGGCGACCCGCGGACGTCCAGATCGGGCTCTGTCAGTTCCATCTCCCAGCACCACCACTCCAACACCCATGGAGCTAGGAGGTGCTTCAGAGAGGGCGACCAGAGGAGGGGGCCTTTCCTGTGCCAGCTGTGGTCGCAGAGGGCACACTGCTGACCGGTGCTGGGGGGGTGTCCCCGGGAGTCGAGACGCCAGGCTGAGCACTGCCCGGACACCTCAGGTGAGTCAGCACCAGGCTCACCCAGAGCCCCCTGTTGGTCACATGTATGTATGGATTGTTTTTCCTGAATTTTCCCCTCTTTCCCGGCATAAGGCGCTAGTAGATTCAGGCGCGGCGGGGAATTTTATTGACCGCGGTTTAGCGAACAGGTTAGGGATTCCCCTTGTTCAGCTGGACAAACCCTTCCCAGTGCACGCCTTAGATAGCCGACCATTAGGGTCAGCGCTAGTCAGGGAGGCCACGGCTCCACTGGGTATGGTTACATAGGAGGGTCATGAGGAGAGAATTAGTCTCTTCCTCATTGATTCTCCTGCGTTTCAGGTGGTGTTGTGGATCCTCTGGTTGGCCCGTCACAACCCCAGAATTTCGTGGCAACAGAGGGCTCTACAGGGGTGATCGGAGGAGTGCTCAGGCAGGTGTGTAGGAGTTTCCATCGGTGCTACAGCGGTGGAGAGTCCAGACCAAGTCTCCACCGTGCACATTCCCTCAGAATATGCCGATTTGGCTATCGCCTTCTGTAAAAAGAAGGCGACCCAATTACCACCTCATCGACGAGGGGATTGTGCGATAAATCTCCTGGTAGGCGCTGCACTTCCCAGGAGTCACGTGTATCCCCTGTCACAGGAGGAGACGGTGGCTATGGAGACATACATATCGGAATCTCTGGGGCAGGGGTTCATTCAGCCCTCCATCTCACCTGCCTCCTCGAGTTTATTTTTTGTGAAGAAGAAGGAGGGTGGTCTGCGTCCGTGCTATGACTATAGAGGTCTAAATTCCATCACGGTGGGGTATAGTTACCCGCTACCTCTCATTGCCACGGCGATTGAGTCATTTCACAGAGCATGGTTTTTCACAAAACTGGATCTCAGGAGTGCATATAACTGCGTATCCGGAAGGGAGATGAGTGGAAGACGGCGTTTAGTACCACATCCGGCCATTATGAGTACCTCGTCATGCCGTACGGGTTGAAGAATGCTCCAGCAGTCTTCCAATCTTTTGTGGATGAGATTCTCAGGGACCTGCACGGTCAGGGTGTGGTGGTTTACATCGATGATATTCTGGTCTATTCCGCTACATGAGCCGCACGTGTCTCTGGTGCGCAGGGTACTTGGGCGACTGTTGGAGCATGACCTGTACGTCAAGGCTGAGAAATGCTTGTTCTTCCAACAGGCCGTCTCCTTCCTTGGATACCGCATTTCCACATCGGGGTTGGTGATGGAGGATGACCGCATTGCAGCCGTGCGTAATTGGCCGACTCCAACCACGGTAAAGGAGGTGCAGCGGTTCTTAGGGTTTGCCAACCACCGGAGGTTTATCCGGGGTTTGGGGCAGGTGGCTGCGCCCATTACGTCACTGCTGAAGGGGGGGCCGACACGTCTGGGATGGTCGGCTGAGGCGGACAGGGCTTTTGGTCGCCTGAAGGCTCTTTTTACCTCGGCTCCCGTGCTGGCGCATCCGGACCCCTCTTTGGCATTTATAGTGGAGGTGGACGCATCCGAGGCTGGGGTTGGCGCCGTGCTCTCCCAGCGCTTGGGTGCGCCACCGAAGCGAAACTATGACGTGGGGGATCGGGAGCTGCTAGCTGTTGTCAGAGCCCTGAAGGTGTGGAGACATTGGCTTGAGGGGGCCCAACACCCTTTCCTCATCTGGACTGACCACCGTAATCTAGAGTACATTCGGGCAGCGAGGAGACTGAACCCTCGTCAGGCAAGGTGGGCCATGTTTTTCACCCGATTTAGGTTTACCATCTCCTATAGACCAGGCTCCCAGAACACTAAGGCAGACGCACTGTCCCGACTATATGATACGGAGGAGCGGGCCATTTATCCTGCGCCCATCCTCCCAGCTTCTTGTCTAGTGGCACCTGTAAGGTGGGAGGTGGACGCAGACATTGAGCGAGCATCGCGTGTTGAGCCCACTCCACCACAGTGTCCTGCGGGACGGGTGTATGTTCCGCTGGAGGTTAGAGACAGGTTAATTTGGTGGGCTCACACATCCCCCTCCTCTGGTCACCCGGGGATCGGGAGGACGGTGCGATGTCTTAGTGGGAAGTACTGGTGGCCCACTTTAGCCAAGGACGTGAGGGTTTATGTGTCCTCCTGCTCAGTGTGCGCTCAGTGCAAGGCTCCTAGGCACCTGCTCAGAGTGCGGTTACAACCCCTTCCCGTTCCACAGCGGCCTTAGTCACACCTGTCGGTTGACTTCTTGACCGATCTGCCACCGTCACAGGGCAACACCACGATCCTGGTCGTTGTGGATCGGTTTTCTAAGTCCTGTCGTCTCCTCCCTTTGCCCGGTCTCCCTACGGCCCTACAGACGGCGGAGGCCCTGTTTACTCACGTCTTGCGGCACTACGGGGTGCCTGAGGATATTGTTTCTGATCGGGGTCCCCAGTTCATGTCCAGGGTGTGGAAGGCGTTCATGGAACGTTTGGGGGTCTCGGTCAGCCTGACCTCTGGTGTTTCACCCCGAGAGTAATGGGCAGGTGGAAAGAGTGAACCAGGATGTGGGTAGGTTTCTGCGGTCGTATTGCCAGGACCGGCCAGGGGAGTGGGCGAAGTACATCCCCTGGGCGGAGATGGCCCAGAACTCACTCCCCCACTCCTCTACGAACCTGTCGCCCTTCCAATGTGTGTTGGGCTATCAGCCGGTCCTGGTACCATGGCATCAGAGCCAGACCGAGGCTCCTGCGGTGGACGATTGGGTGAAACGCTCAAGGGAAACCTGGGAGGCCTCCCACGGGTACCTTAAACGTGCCGAAGGGCGGCAGAAGACCAGTGCCGACCGCCACCGCAGCGAGGCCCCGGTGTACACACCAGGGGACCGGGTCTGGCTCTCGACCCTCCACCTGCTCCTCCACCTGCCCTGCCGGAAGCTGGGTCCGCGGTTTGTGGGGCCATTCAAAGTCCTGAGAAGAATAAACAAGGTGTGTTATAGGTTACAGCTCCCCCGTATTACCGTATTAACCCTTCGTTTCATGTGTCTCTCCTCAGGCCGGTGGTGGCTGGTCCGCTTCAAGAAGATGAGGTGTGGGAGGTCCCTCCGTCCCCCCTGGACATCGGGGGGGCGCCGGCATATGCAGTTCGGTCCATACTGGACTCGAGGCGTCGGGTACCTCGTGGACTGGGAGGGGTACGGTCCGGAGGAGAGATGCTGGGTGCCGGTGGAGGACGTACTGGATCCACCTATGCTAAGGGAGTTTCACCGCCTCCGTCCGGATCGCCCTGCGCCTCGTCCTCCGGGTCGTCCTCGAGGCCGACGTCGTCGGGGGTGGGGTACTGTCACGACTTCTACCGAAGGTAACTCCTCCCCCTGTTCGGGCGGTGCCCGGCGCTCGCCGGTCTGCTACTAGCCGCGATCCCTTTTTCTTTTTCTGGTTGTTTTGTCTGTGTTCCTTTTCACACCTGGTTTTCAATTGCTTTGATTTCTGTGGGTATATAGGGCACCTGTTACCTGCCGTAATTCGTGCAGGATTAGACTTGTGTGTATTGCGCTCGATTGTATTTGATGTTTGTTGTTTTTTCGCTATTATTTACGTGTATGTAAAGTGTTGGAACTGTGTTTGTTCCTCTGTGTGTTGGCACGAGTTTCTGAGTATTCGAGAGCATAATTTTGGGATTTTTGTCTGTTTTCCTATTGGTGGACTATATTATTAAACACGCTTCTCAGACATCCCTGCTCTCCTGCGCCTGACTCCTACACCTCTCACCAAGATGCTTTTTATCACATTATCATGTGAAATTCATTCAATTATTAAATAAGATGATTTTTAAATAAAAAATAGAATGCCAAAGCTGTAAAATTACCATTGGTGTTCAGTATTACATTACATTTACATTTAAGTCATTTAGCAGACGCTCTTATCCAGAGCGACTTACAAATTGGTGCATACACCTTATGACATCCATAGTATGGTGAGAAACTGGTGAGAAAAAAAAATATAGTTGTAAAAGATGAGTTAATTGGAAGTAATGCCATTGTTGATTAGATGCTTTTTCAATAATTCCGCTTTTTTCTCTTGAACCACATGGGGTCTATCTACTAGAAACTTGTGGACAATATGGACACAGTTATAAAAAAATATATATATATACTCTATATAAATATGTATTTTTTAAAGTTATTCAAGTATAAATTACCAAAGTTACCATAGATTGCCTAAGATGTTCAGATAATTACCAAATTTAACTTTGATAAATTACCGGTAGCTTTGCAACCCTACTCACGACTGATTCAATCATTGTCTGATCCAGAAATAAAATGACAAAGATCAATCAATGACAGAGGAAGGAACCTCAGAATGTTTATGCTACATCTGAGGTGTCAACAATGTTCAACTGACACACCCCACAAGCTGTTCCTCTAGAGGATATTACCATTAGATAATAAGGCAAAATGTCAGTTGTTCTTATGTTTTGGAATACAATACGACTTTCGGATTCAACTGCAGAGTAGTGAAGTTTGGAATTTACTAGTGAAGTTTGGACTATCCACGATCCAGTCCTGTCCTTCTGATAAGATTTTTAAAAGATGCCCTTACTCTGTGGTCACTATAGATCCCATGGCACAACAGCATCTACCGGGCTAATTTCCCAACTTAGCCCTCATACTACATTGGCCACCTAATGATCCCCAGCTTCCAATTGACTCATCCATCTCCTTTCGTCTTCTCTCCTCTCCCCTGCTACTCTTCACCAGGTCCTTGCTGTGAGTTAACTCTCTTTGGCTTGGATTCAGATGACTGCACTTCTCTCTGGAAACCCATCAGTAGAATCCAACAGAAAAGCAGTGGCTTCAACCATGGGAGACATTAGCAGGTCATTTCAGTTCACTCCACCTCTCTATCCAACTCTCTGCTCTCAGCTCCTTCTCTCTGACTGTTTCATCAGGCAACAAAGACTTCCTACAGTAAGCCTGAACAACGCTACGCTCTGCACAGCTTCAACGCTTCAAAACACTACACATACACACACACACACACACACACACACACACACACACACACACACACCCGAACCATGCCTGTTCATTACATCTCCATTTTCAAGCACACACACACACACACACACACACACACACACACACACACACACACACACACATGGACCTGCACACACACACACACACACACACACACACACACACACACACACACACACACACACACACACACACACACACACACACACACACACACACACACACACACACACACACACACACACACACATTCAAACACGCACACATACACACATGCCACAACAAAGACACACACATACATTCATCCACACACACACACGTCTCACATTCCCTACCGCCACAACCTAGCACCTTCATGCCCTCCTCCCCTCCACACTCATACATACAGCACCAGTCAAAAGTTTGGACACATCTACTCATCCCAGGGTTTTTATTTATTTGTACAACTATCTAATGACTATCTAATGACTATTTTAGCATTACAGTAATGTACTGTAAAATACGTATGACTGCATAGTATTGCATAAACATAAATTGGAACTCTAAGCTGTCCATTTACTGCACTGCTGCACTGCATTGAATGAATGAGGTTGGTTATCATGAACATTTTTTGTAAATTGTTTACAGTTCCTATGCTGAACACAGACTGTGTTTGAATTCTGTACAGCAGGGGTGTCAAAGTCAAATGGACGGAAAATAAAAATGGGAAGCCCCGAGGGCCGGACTGTTCGAACATGAATGAGGTTGGTTATCATGCTGTACTACATTTTTTGTAAATTGTTTACAGTTCCTATGCTGAACACATACTGTGTTTGAATTCTGTACAGAGTGGAAAGGCAAAGACATCATGGAGGACGAGGAAGCTTGTTTACAGATGTACAAGAGACTGCAATTATAAATATGGTTTTGGCCAACAATGCAATTAGGATTCGGGAGATAAGAGAGCATATCTTGAATAATGACACCATATTTAACAACATCAATGCTGTAAGCCTGTCGACCATACAAGCCTGTCGACCATACAACGCATCCTCCAACCGAGTGACGATGAAACAACTTTACAAGGTGCCATTTGAGAGAAACTCTGACAGAGTCAAGAATATGCGACATGACTTTGTAGAGGTATGTATGCAACACTACTTCCAGTACTTCAGACATACCATATTTACTCATCTGTATATCCTTTTGTCTGTTACAGAGAGTATTGGAGCTGGGTGCCCATATAATTCGCCAGGATTTTATGTGGATGAGGTTGGCTTCAACCTCACCAAAACCAGGCGCCATGGAAGAAATGTAATAGGACAGAGGGCAATTACCAACGTCCCTGGACAGCGTGGGGGTAATATGTGCTGCCATCACTCAAAACGGGGTCCTCCATCACAATGCCACACTGGGTCCGTACAAAACCGGCCATATGCTCAGGAGCCTGCTAGATTTGTGGTTTTATGGGACAATGTTAGTTTTCACCAGGCTGTTCTGGTTCAAAACTGGTTTGCCACCCATCCACAATTTGTAGTTTTGTACCTACCCCCATATTCACCTTTTCTAAATCCCATAGAGGAATTCTTCTCAGCTTGGCGCTGGAAAGTGTATGATCGCCAACCCTATGCCCGCATGCTGCTTTTCCAGGTAATGGAGGACGCATGTGGGGACATAGAGGTTGCCTCTGTCCAAGGTTGGATACGCCATGCTAGGAGATACTTCCCTAGATGTTTGGCAAGAGAAAACGTATCTTGTGATGTGGACGAAGTATTGTGGCCAGACCCAGGCCGGAGAAGAGATGAAGCGTGGCTTAGTACTGGTGACTGCCCCCCCGGACCCCACTCACACACAATTGTGTTTTTTACTGTATTCTAAAGAATATACTTTTGGTTTACATGTGTTTATGGTTTTGTTGTATGCTACTGTATACAGCAGTACTGTTTGGCCTAATAAATATTTTCTGTTTCTACATTGCATTGGTGTTAACAGTGTACTTGTTACCCCTCAGTAGATTAATTTCACTGTAGAACATTGTATTGAAATGTAGATATAAGCCTATGAAAGACCAAAGAGCTTTAGATTTAGAACAACAGTGTTTACATGGTATATCCAAAAATGTATTATTATGAAAGCAGTGTTTGCCATTTGATGCAATTGCTTCATTCTGCTTCATGTGTTTATGGCATTTTGAATGCATTGTTACATTTTGGAGGAGATGTGAGGCATTTTGCATTTTGTTTGTGCAGTTTTGGGAATTGTGTGTAGAGTTTTGAAAAACGGAGACAGTTTTGAAAAACGTGTGTAAGCAGTTGGAAAAAACTGTTAAAAGTTAATTTGTGGAATTTATTTCCTTCTTAATGCGTTTGAGCCAATCGGTTGTGTTGTGACAAGGTAGGAGTGGTATACAGAAGATAGCCATATTTGGTAAAAGACCAAGTCCATATTATGACAAGAACAGCTCAAATAAGCAAAGAGAAATGACAATCCACCATTACTTTAACCTTTGTGTTGTTTTAAGGGTAAAACATGACCGGCCACTATGTTTAACAGCAGAGAAACCCCCCTAAATTATATTTTTTAAACTTGAAATGTGATGACTTTTCCTAGAGTGACCCCAACATTAAAAAAAGTTAAACATCCCCTTTGTTCATATTTCTATGAAAGCTGTACACCACCAGGGTCATTTGTGACCCGGTAGTTATCAAATAATTTACACACCACAAAACCACAAAGACACACACACACACACACACACACACACACACACACACACACACACACACACACACACACACACACACACACACACACACACACACACACACACACACACACACAATGAGAAATTAAATTGAGATTATGTGTGCTACTGATTGAACTCAGCCAACAGTTCCTGAAGAGGAAGATCACCATGGTTGGCAAAGTTAGAAAGAACAAGACTGAGCTCCCCCGTGCACTACTCGCAACAAGGGGGAGAGAGGCCTTCATCAAAGCTTGCCTTCACCCACAGCACCACTCTAGTTTCATTCAAGAATGTGGTACTACTAAGCACACTTCACAAAACTGCTGAGATCAGTGATTCTGAGGACAGAAAGCCAGCCATCATCCTGCACTACTACCACAACAAAGGAGGCGTGGACCACCTGGACAAGGTGATACAAGGTGATAGGAACTTACAGCTGCAGGAGGATGACTGCCCGCTGGCCCCTGGTCATCGTCCATAACATCAATGATGTGTCCTCATACAATGCCTTTGTGATATGGAACAAGATCAACCCTACCTGGCTGCCTGATAAGCGGAACAAGAGGAGGGTGTTCCTGGAGCAGCTGGGAAAGGCACTTGTAACCCCAAACATTCAAAGAAGGGAGCGCTTCCCCCGCACAGCAGCCTCTGCAAAAACTTGTGAAAGCAGGGGCTGAATCTTGATCCACCTAAGGCTGCAGCTGTGCCAGGCAAGAGGAGGACATGCCAATTCTGCCACCCAAAGAAGGACTGTAAAACAAATATTATGTGCTGCATATGTGAGAAATACATCTCCAAAGTCCATGCACACACACTTGCATACTGTCTTACATGTGCTAATTAGAGTTGATTGATTTATGTTCTTCACGTTTTTGCTTTGTGTCTATTAACTTATTTTATTCATATTTATTGTTGTTGTTTATACACCTTGTGGGTGGGGGCAATGGTTAAAAAATGGGAGAAGACTAGTATTTTGTAGTTGAATTCCTCATTGTACAGTATATAAGAATATATCTCTATGTTGCCAAAACAGTTCGGGACTTCTTGTTTCCCTTCAATAAAATGCATTCAAAACTACTTTCTGCACATTTCTGCTACTTTCTTAGGCTATACAGGTGCTATCTCTTACAAAAAAAATCATGCTTACACCTATGCAGTACCTTCAGCAATAATAATAATAATAATACACCTCTACTTTAGTAAAGAAAACAATTATGACAGGTGTGTTGTAATAACAATTTGTGGTGTACACTGATTAAATGCAGTCTTTCTGCATTGTGAAGAGGGAAAACCCAAATATTCACAACGTTTATAATGAATGACAGGTGCTTTATTTTAGTGGTTTAGTGAAGTCGGGGCATTTTGACCCTTAGGACAAGGGGAGTATACAGAATGTTAAGACTACACAAGGGTTAAGACATGAAGGTCAGTCAATCTGGAAAATTGCAACAACTTTGAACGTTTCTTCGAGTGCAGTCACAAAAACTGTCAAGCGCTATGATGAAACTGGCTCTCACGAGGACTACCGCAGGACAGGAAGACCCAGAGTTACCTATTTTGCAGAGGAGAAGTTCATTAGATTTCACTGCACCTCAGATTGCAGCCCCCCAAAAATGCTTCACAGAGTTCAAGTAACAGACATATCTCAACATCAACTGTTCAGAGGATATTGTGTGAGTCAGGCCAACCAAAGGACGCCAATAATAATAAGAGATTTGCTTGGGCCAAGAAACACAAGCAATGGACATCAGACCTGTGGAAATCTGTCCTTTGGTCCGATGAGTCCAAATTTGAGATGATTGGTTTCAACCACCATGGCCTTGTGAGATGCAGAGTAGGTGGACGGATGATCTCCGCATGTGGTTCCCACCGTGAAGCACGGAGGAGGAGGCATGATGTTATTGCTTATTATTATTCGACCATGCTGGTCATTTATGAACATTTTAACATCTTGGCCATGTTCTGTTATAATCTCCACCCGGCACAGCCAGAAGAGGACTGGCCACCCCACATAGCCTGGTTCCTCTCTAGGTTTCTTCCTAGGTTTTGGCCTTTCTAGGGAGTTTTTCCTAGCCACCGTGCTTCTACACCTGCATTGCTTGCTGTTTGTGGTTTTAGGCTGGGTTTCCATGCAGCACTTTGAGATATCAGCTGATGTACGAAGGGCTATATAAATACATTTGATTTGATTTGATTTGATTTGATATGGGGGTGCTTTGCTGGTGACACTGTCTGTGATTTATTTAGAATTCAAGGCACACTTACCCAGCATGGCTACCACAGCATTCTGCAGCGGTACGCCATCCCATCTGGTTTGAGCTTAGTGGGACTATAATTTGTTTTTCAACAGGACAATGACCCAATACACCTCCAGGCTGTGTAGGGGCTGCATCAGATGACCTGGCCTCCACAATCACCTGACCTCAACCCAATTGAGATAGTTTGGGATGAGTTGGACCACAGAGTGAAGGAAAAGCAGCCAACAAGTGCTCAGCATATGTGGGAACTTGTTCAAGACTGTTGGAAAAGCATTGCAGGTGATGGTGGTTGAGAGAATGCCAAGAGTGTGTAAAGCTGTAAGTCAAGACAAAGGGCGGCTACTTTCGCAATAGCTAATGAGGATCCTAATAAAATACCAAAATTATTTTCAGGTCAAAGATTTTCAAGTAGATTTAAGTCAAAACTGTAACTCAGCTACTCAGGAACATTAACTGTCTTCTTTGTAAACAACTCCCGTCTAGATTTGTTCTTGTATTGGAGGTTATTGTCCTGCTGAAAGGGGAATTAATTTCCCAGTGTCTGGCGGAAAGCAGACAAACCCAGGTTTTCCTTTAGGATTTTGCGTCATCCTATTTAATTTAATAAAGCTCCCCAATCCTTAACAATCACAAGCATACCCATAAAATGATGCAGCCACCACTATGCTTGAAAATATGGAGAGTGGTACTGAGTAATGTGTTTTATTGGATTTTCCCCAAACATAACCATTTTTATTTTCAGGACAAAAAGTTTGGTTTTGACACATTTTTACAATAGGTTCTCTTCTTTGTGAGTCATTGGGTAACCTCCCTGGTCTTAGTGGTTGAATCACTGGTTGACTGAGGGACCTTTGTATGTTGGGGAACAGAGATGAGGTAGTCATAAAAAAGTAATCTAAACCACTATTATTGCACACAGTGTGAGTCCAGGCAAATTATGTAACTTCTTAAGCAAATGTTACCTCTTGAACTTATTTAGGTTTGCAAAAACTAAAGGGTTGAATACTTATTGACTCAAGATATTTCAACTTTTCATTTTTTATTAATTTGTAAATATTTTGAAAAACATAATTCGGGTTGGGTTGAAACACAACAAAATGTGGAAACAGTCTAGAGGTGTGAATACTTTCTGAAAGCACTGTAACACCTTCAAGTTGTTGTAAATATATTTTAGGCAAAGTGCAGAAATACATATATACTGCATCTCCATTACATCCACAGATCTGGTATTGCAGCAGGAACTTCAGGTAGCTAACAAACAATACGTTGTGAGTTCAAATCCCAAGTCATCAGCATACAGCAGCACACTGTCCATTACATCTGTAAAACTACGGAACTTGTTATAAATGTATTGTATTTTGTAACGGTTTTCTTCCTGGGAAGGAGAGGAGGACCAAAATGCAGCGTTATGGTTGAACATCTTTAATAAAGATATAACGTGAACAATATACATATAGAAAACAAGAAACCGTGGCAAAACCAAAACAGTCCTAACTGGTGCAAAACACAGAGACAGGAACAATCACCCACAAAATACCTAAAGTATATGGCTGCCTAAATATGGTTCCCAATCAGAGACAACGATAAACACCTGCCTCTGATTGAGAACCACTCTAAGCAACCATAGACTTACCTAGTATACTACACTGAACACAACCCCGTCAATCTACAAAACCCCTAGACAAGACAAACACATAATCACCATGTCACACCCGGCCTAACCACAATAATAAAGAAAACACAAAATACTAATGCCAGGGCGTGACAATTTTCACTGCAACTAAACAAAAACCTCCAGGGGATG
Organism: Oncorhynchus keta; assembly: GCF_023373465.1. Classification (NCBI taxonomy): domain Eukaryota; kingdom Metazoa; phylum Chordata; class Actinopteri; order Salmoniformes; family Salmonidae; genus Oncorhynchus; species Oncorhynchus keta. Next base: position 22,677,089 of record NC_068442.1, read on the forward strand.
ATGACACACATTCAAAGAAAGTCTCTGGAACAAACCGGGAACTCGAAAAACCTACACGAGACCATGAATGTTTAAATTGAATTAATGTAAATTATACATTTTAAAGTAAAATATTGTACATTACATTTGACACCTTGGCTTTTACATGTTGTCAAATGTTGTCATGTGTAATTGCATGGTATCACATGTTGAATTTTTGCATCCCCATGTTATAACAGTTATTTAACATTAATCTCACATTAGATAATGTACTCACGTTGTCACGTCGCACATGCTGTCACGTTATCACATTAACTTCACATTAAATCATGAGATCACGTGTTCACATGTGAAATTCATGTGTTTTTTTTCCATAAGGGGAACCACATTTATCTCTGATCTGGAGTTGATGCAGCTCTCACCTTGAAGCCCAACGAGAATATTCCCTTCTCTCTCACTCACATTGACACACCACCCACACACATACAGTACACACACACGCACAGACACACAAACACACACACTCACACATAAACAAACACACACACACAGACACACAAACACAGTCAGGCAGGCTACCCAGATCTAACTTTCTGAAGATCAATCCACTCACGTCTCAGGGAGGAGAAATTCCTGCCTCTAACCCGCCGTGCACTCAGAGAAAGAAGGAAGGAGAGAGAGCTGGAACAAAACAGAGGGATAGAAAAGACACAGCGCTAGTGAGAGACAGGGAGGATTGCTGGTGGGAGAGAAACAAGTTCAAGGCCAAAGACACCATGTATTCTTTCAGACAACTGTCTGTCCTGTGTGAATATAAAATAGTTCCAATATTAACATGGTAGCAGACTTGCAACCATGTAGTGCTTTTGTAGGAGGGCTGAACATTATGAGACACAATGCAGAACTGGACCAATCAGTGGCTACAGTTATCAGGCTAAATAACACATCATCAGCCTGGCCTCTGGTTGACTTTACACCTTCAGGGGGTGCACACATGCTGTCACGAACACACATTTGTGCAAACACAGGGTGGGGTTGTAAGTGATAAATGTGTGGAGTGGTCCATAGGCAGGTCAGCACTGATAATTTTATTTGTTTTTTTTATTTGCATGTGTGTGCTCGTGCATGGGGGGTTTGGGGTGTTAAGAGTAGGTGTCAGACCTAAAAAGAATGGATAGCTGTTTACATGATAACGCATTGAGAGATATAGTGTGTATGTGGTTCTATTTGAAGGCCATTCTATGTATCTTATACCAAAATACCCCTCCAGACACAACAATTGTTGTAGTTGTAGACCAGAGGGGAGTGATGTTATATATGCACAGATATGCATGCAGAGTATCTGACTGCCAAGATAATAAACCCACCTGACAGGTGTGGCTGATTAAACAGCATGATCATTAGACAGGTGCACCTTGTGCTGGTGACACTACAATATGCAGTTTGGTCACACAACACAATTCCAGAGATGTCTCAAATTTTGAGGGATCATGCAATTGGCATGCTGACCGCAGGAATGTAATTTCTTTAAATGCTTATTTCTCTACCATAAGCCACCTCCAATGTCATTTTTGAGAACTTGGCAGTACGTCTAACTGACCTTAAACCGCAGACCATGTGTAACCACACCTGCCCAGGACCTCCCCCGACAGCTTTTTCACCTGCAGTGTTGTCTGAGACCAGCCACCCGGACAAGTGATAAAACTGTGGGTTTGCACAAATTGAGATTTTCTGTACAAACTGTCAGACAGCGGGTATTGCGTTGTGTAGTCGAGAGGTTTGTTGATGTCAACGTTGTGAACAGAGTGCCCCATGGGGGCGGTGGGGATATGGTATGGGCAAGCATAAGCTACGGACAACGAACAAAATTGCATTTTATCAATGGCAAATTGAATGCATAGAGATACCGTGGCGAGATCCTGAGGCCCATTTTCGTGCCATTCATCTTCTGCCAATACCTCATGTTTCCGCATGATAATGCACGGCCCCATGTCACAAGGATCTGTACACAATTCCTAGAAAATGAAGATGTCCTAGTTCTTCCATGGTCTGCATATTCAACAGACATTGAGCATGTTTGGGATGCTCTGGATTGATGTTTAAAACAGAGTGATCCAGTTCCTGACAATATCCAGCAACTTTCGCACAGCCATTGTAGAGGAGTGGGACAACATTCCACAGACCCCAATCAACAGCCTGATCAACTCTATGCGAAGGAGATGTGTCGCGCTGCATGAGGCAAATGGTGGTAACACCTGTTAGGTTCTGGCAAACAGAGTGAAAAACGAAAGGACAACTAGTCAAAGCTCAAACAAAGTTTATTCACCCATTGGGTCAAACAGCTGAAAATACATTTTTCCACCAGCACAAGTATTTATACCCTCTGTTCGGCGGAGATTCCTGCTTGCACCTCTAAACACATATTTGTTGCTAGGTAGGAAGTTAAGTGGTGGGTGTAATAAAACTGTTCCTTCTCCCTTCATCTGACCTGACCTCGCCTCACATTCCTCACTACTCCACAGCTATCCAACCTTATCAATGACCACAACCAAGTGATTGCCTTTTCCCTCACTTCGTAATTTTCCAGACCCATTCTCCTTATCCAACCTCCATTGACCCAACCATATACATTAACTTCTAGTATAGCAAGTACTTCAAATTACAACCCAACACACCAGGTACTGACTGGTTTTCTTATCCACACATCTTTTTTTAAATTATCTGTGACCAACAGATGCATATCTGTATTCCCAGTCAAGTGAAATCCATAGATCAGGGCCTAATTTATGTATTTCAATTGACTGATTTCCTTATCTGAACTGTAACGCACTAACATCGTAAAAATGGTTGCATGTTGCGTTTATATTTTTGTTCAGTACATCATATTGTTATATAGCTAGTACCATGCAGTATGTTGCATGTTGCTGTATGTTGTTTGTTGATGGTGTGTTGACTTTCATGTGTGTAAATATTGATGGGTTATGTGTATTCTGGTCAGCTAGCATTTTGAGCAGCAGTTAGTCTGTTTCCCCTCAGGCCATGAAGCTGTCGAGGGCCTGCTATCGGCTCAACCCAAACATCACACACACACTTACACACACACACTGCGGCATAGTGAACATGTGTCTGTGTTTAACGCTATTAAAGAGAACATTTTTCTAAAGGATTACTACTGAGCAGAGGGAGAGCAGATAGAAACTCCTTGAAGGGTATCGATTAGTAACACACACACACACAAATACATACTCACACTCAAGGCTGTAACACAATGCAATGATTTAAAACCATGAGTTTTTAAATGCTTCTTTCCCTGTGCCCTGAAAACACAGCAACACATCAACAGCAGTCAGTCAGTCTGTGAGACATTAGCTAGAACTCAACACGCACAGTTCAAGGCTTACTCTCTGTTGTCTAACATCTGTCTGCTGTTTGGTGTGTTCATCACACGATGGAACTAACGGCTCATATGATATGGCCAACAGAAAAAACAAGTCACTGCAGCATTGACCAGTCAGAGAGACGTATTGAATAATGGAATAGTATTTTTTGCAGACATACTGTATGTGCTCTCTTTTGTGTGATGAACATGTTCAAGATAGCAAGTTAATACAATTACTGTTATATAGCACTTTCTGGTCTCTTGTGTGTGTGTGTGTGTGTGTGTGTGTGTGTGTGTGTGTGTGTGTGTGTGTGTGTGTGTGTGTGTGTGTGTGTGTGTGTGTGTGTGTGTGTGTGTGTGTGTGTGTGTGTGTGTGCGTGTGCGTGCGTGCGTGCGTGCGTGCGTGCGTGTGTGTGTGTGTGTGTGTGTGTGTGTGCATACATGTACGTCCGTGCTTCTATGTGAATTTGTGTGTGAGTGGTTGTGCGTGGGTGTGTATGTAAGTTTGTGTGCGTGCATTTGTATGCGATTATGACAATGATTTGTTGTGATCAGTGTGAGTGTCACTAGCCTGCCAGATACATCATGATTAATGTATGCTGTTCCACATAGCATCATCAACTGGCTTAAACCCTTCTCATATGTATCACACAGCCTGAGCTTGATGAGGAATAAAACATGATTTGGGGTTTATGTTTCGTAATATCTGGGAAAAGATGACTTCAGACAGCCTGCCACGATGGCATAGTTCACAACCACAAGGCCAAGCTAAACAACCAAATTAAAGCTTTAATTCTGTCAATCAGTGGTTTAGCAGCATTGAAATGAACAGCGGTAGAATACAGAAGTTCGACACCTGGAAAGAGGGGACAATGGCTGTCTGACGGCTGTGGTCATACACTGGTGTTAAGAGTTTACCCACTTATGTTAACCACTACAACCCTGATCATGTGCTTTAAAAAATGTATCATTACTAAGTTTTCCTCCAACTGACAGTCAGAGGGCAGAGTTTGGAGTGAAGTCATTATAATACCCCTATGATAGGTTCTGCTCTCCTGTCGGCGAGAAGAGAGAGGCTGTGCCTTTGGCATCAGACACACACACACACACAGCCTAGAGCGCTCAATTACCTGTGTGAGAGAGAAATTGTGTGCATGTGTGTAAATGGCTGGTGGTGTCATAGTGTGTTTAGAGTAGAAGCAGCAGGGTTTGTGAGAGATCTGTACACCGCCAAAGGGCTGTCTCACTGAGCAGAAAATAGATGCTACAAAATAGAAAACTCATTAAGGGAAAATGCCTTTATGGCTTTTATGCCACATGTGGCAGTGTGAGTGTCACATGTACACAGTGTTGCTGGTTCAACTCCTGCTCTGGCTTATTTGCTATAGACAAAATAATTCATCCTCATTGTTTGGAGGGGGAAAGAAACCTAGTAGAAGAAAGAGTTATCTTGTCTATAAACTCGTTTAAAAATATACTTGGAAAGTGTTCAAATGAATGATGCTAATACTTTGATATTGAATTAATCAACTGTTCCCACTGGTATTAAGTGATAGTTAACCTGATGGGAGAAATAGGCAGCCACGAGCTGAGACAGAGAGAAATGATATCATATCATACCCCCAGGACACACACGCACGCACACACATACACACGGTCCTTCGACTCAATAAAAACAAAGGAGCTCATCGTGGACTACAGGAGACAGAAGAGGGATCTCCATCTACAGGTCCTCAGTGGAGAGGGTCAAAGCTTCAAGTTCCTTGGCGTGCACATCACTGAGGAACTGAAATTATCCCACCACACCAACACCATTGTGAAGTCACAACAGCGCCTCTTCAACCTCAGGCAACTGAAAACATTTGTCGTGGCCCCAAAGACACTCACAAACTTATACAGATGTGCCATTGAAAGCATTCTGTAGGACTGCATCACCGCCTGGTATGGCAACTGCACCGCCCTCAACCACACGGCTCGACAGAGCGTGATGCGATCATCTCAACGCATCACTGAGGGCACGCTGCCTGCCCTCCAGGACATTAACAGCACACGGTGTAGTTGGTGCAGTTCTATGCAATCGTCTGAGATTCGTCTGAGATTCCTAAAGATTGGAAAGCGGCCACGGTCATCCCCCTCTTCAAAGGGGGAGACCCAAACTGTTACAGACCTATATCGATCCTGAACTGCCTTTCGAAAGTCTTCGAAAGCCAAGTGAACAAACAGATCACCGACCATTTCGAATCCCACCGTACCTTCTCCGCTAAGCAATCCGGTTTCTGAGTTGGTCACGGGTTTACCTCAGCCACGCTCAAGGTCCTGAGCGATATCATAACCAACATCGATTAAAAACAGTACTGTGCAGCAGTCTTCATCGACCTGGCCAAGGCTTTCGACTCTGTCAATCATCGTATTCTTATCGGCAGGCTCAACAGCCTTGGTTTCTCTAATGACTGCCTCGCCTGGTTCACTAACTACTTTTCCGATAGAGTTCAGTGTGTCAAATCGGAGGGCCTGTTGCCTCTGGCAGTCTCTAAGGGGGTGCCACAGGGTTACATTTCCGGGCTGACTCTTTTCTCTGTATATATCAATGATGTCGCTCTTGCTGCGGGTGGTTCTTTGATCAACCTCTACGCAGATAACACCATTCTCTATACATCTGGCCCTTCTTTGGACACTATGTTAACAAACCTTCAAACGAGCTTCAATGCCATACAACACTCCTTCCGTGGCCTCCAACTGCTCTTACACGCTAGTAAAACTAAATGCATGCTCTTCAACTGATCGGTGACCGCACCCGCCTGCCCGCCTAGCATCACTACTCTGGACGGTTCTCCCTTAGTATATGTGGACAACTATAAATACCTAGGTTTTCTGGCTAGACTGTAATCCCTCCATCCAAACTCATATTAAGCATCCCCAATCCAAAATTAAATCTAGAATTGGCTTCCTATTTCGCAACAAAGCATCCTTCACTGATGCTGCCAAACATACCCTCGTAAAACTCACTATCCTGCAGATCCTTGACATCGGTGATGTCATTTACAAAATAGCCCCCAACACTCTACTCAGCAAATTGGATTAAGTCTATCACAGTGCCATCCGTTTTGTCACCAAAGCCCCATATACTACCCACCATTGCGACCTGAATGCTCTCGTTGGCTGGTCCTTGCTACATATTCGTTGCCAAACCCACTGGCTCCAGGTCATCTATAAGTTTTTGCTAGGTAAAGCTCCGCCTTATCTCAGCTCACTGGTCACCATAGCAACACCCACCCGTAGCACGCGCTCCAGCAGGTATATTTTACTGGTCATCCCCAAAGCCAACACCCCCTTTGGCTGCCTTTCCTTTCAGTTCTCTGCTGCCAATGACTGGAACGAATTGCAAAAATCACAGAAGTTCGAGACTTATATCTCCCTCACTAACTTCAAGCATCGTCTGTCAGAGCAGCTTACCGATCGCTGCAGCTGTACATAGCCCATCTGTAAATAGCCCATCCAAACAACTACCAACCTCATCCCCATATTTGTTTTGGGGCTGGGTTTTGTGCTCGTTTGCACACCAGTATTTGTACTTGCACTTCCTCATCTGCACATATCACTCCAGTGTTAATTGCTGAATTGTAATTACTTCACCACTATTGGCCATATCTGTTGCCTCACCTCCTTACTTCATTTGCACACACTGTATACAGATTTTCATTTGTGTTATATTATTATTGTTTGTTTATCCCATGTGTAACTCTGTGTTTCTGTTTTTGTCGCACTGATTTGGTTTATCTTGGCCAGGTCGCAGTTGTAAATGAGAACTTGTTCTCAACTGACCTACCAAATCAAATCAAATCACATTTTATTTGTCACATACACATGGTTAGCAGATGTTAATGCGAGTGTAGCGAAATGCTTGTGCTTCTAGTTCCGACAATGCAGTGATAACCAACAAGTAATCTAACTAACAATTCCAAAACTACTGTCTTATACACAGTGTAAGGGGATAAAGAATATGTACATAAGGATATATGAATGAGTGATGGTACAGGGCAGCATACAGTAGATGGTATCGAGTACAGTATATACATATGAGATGAGTATGTAGACAAAGTAAACAAAGTGGCATAGTTAAAGTGGCTAGTGTAACATGTATTACATAAGGATGCAGTCGATGATATAGAGTACAGTATATACATATGCATATGAGATGAATAATGTAGGGTAAGTAACATTATATAAGGTAGCATTGTTGAAAGTGGCTAGTGATATATTTACATAATTTCCCATCAATTCCCATTATTAAAGTGGCTGGAGTTGGGTCAGTGTCAATGACAGTGTGTTGGCAGCAGCCACTCAATGTTAGTGGTGGCTGTTTAACAGTCTGATGGCCTTGAGATAGAAGCTGTTTTTCAGTCTCTCGGTCCCAGCTTTGATGCACCTGTACTGACCTCACCTTCTGGATGATAGCGGGGTGAACAGGCAGTGGCTCGGGGGGTTGATGTCCTTGGTGATCTTTATGGCCTTCCTGTAACATCGGGTGGTGTAGGTGTCCTGGAGGGCAGGTAGTTTGCCCCCGGTGATGCGTTGTGCAGACCTCACTACCCTCTGGAGAGCCTTACGGTTGAGGGCGGAGCAGTTGCCGTACCAGGCGGTGATACAGCCCGCCAGGATGCTCTCGATTGTGCATCTGTAGAAGTTTGTGAGTGCTTTTGGTGACAAGCCGAATTTCTTCAGCCTCCTGAGGTTGAAGAGGCGCTGCTGCGCCTTCTTCACGACGCTGTCAGTGTGATGTCTGTGATGTGTATGCCGAGGAACTTAAAACTTGCTACCCTCTCCACTACTGTTCCATCGATGTGGATAGGGGGGTGTTCCCTCTGCTGTTTCCTGAAGTCCACAATCATCTCCTTAGTTTTGTTGACGTTGAGTGTGAGGTTATTTTCCTGACACCACACTCCGAGGGCCTTCACCTCCTCCCTGTAGGCCGTCTCATCATTGTTGGTAATCAAGCCTACCACTGTTGTGTCGTCCGCAAACTTGATGATTGAGTTGGAGGCGTGCGTGGCCACGCAGTCGTGGGTGAACAGGGAGTACAGGAGAGGGCTCAGAACGCACCCTTGTGGGGCCCCCGTGTTGAGGATCAGCGGGGAGGAGATGTTGTTGCCTACCCTCACCACCTGGGGGCGGCCCGTCAGGAAGTCCAGTACCCAGTTGCACAGGGCGGGGTCGAGACCCAGGGTCTCGAGCTTGATGACGAGCTTGGAGGGTACTATGGTGTTTAATGCCGAGCTGTAGTCGATGAACAGCATTCTCACATAGGTATTCCTCTTGTCCAGGTGGGTTAGGGCAGTGTGCAGTGTGGTTGAGATTGCATCGTCTGTAGACCTATTTGGGCGGTAAGCAAATTGGAGTGGGTCTAGGGTGTCAGGTAGGGTGGAGGTGATATGGTCCTTGACTAGTCTCTCAAAGCACTTCATGATGACGGAAGTGAGTGCTACGGGGCGGTAGTCGTTTAGCTCAGTTACCTTAGCTTTCTTGGGAACAGGAACAATGGTGGCCCTCTTGAAGCATGTGGGAACAGCAGACTGGTATAGGGATTGATTGAATATGTCCGTAAACACACCGGCCAGCTGGTCTGCGCATGCTCTGAGGGCGCGGCTGGGGATGCCGTCTGGGCCTGCAGCCTTGCGAGGGTTAACACGTTTAAATGTCTTACTCACCTCAGCTGCAGTGAAGGACAGACTGCATGTTTTCGTTGCAGGCCGTGTCAGTGGCACTGTATTGTCCTCAAAGCGGGCAAAAAAGTTATTTAGTCTGCCTGGGAGCAAGACATCCTGGTCCGTGACTGGGCTGGGTTTCTTCTTGTAGTCCGTGATTGACTGTAGACCCTGCCACATGCCTCTTGTGTCTGAGCCGTTGAATTGAGATTCTACTTTGTCTCTGTACTGACGCTTAGCTTGTTTAATAGCCTTGCGGAGGGAATAGCTGCACTGTTTGTATTCGGTCATGTTACCAGACACCTTGCCCTGATTAAAAGCAGTGGTTCGCGCTTTCAGTTTCACACGAATGCTGCCATCAATCCACGGTTTCTGGTTAGGGAATGTTTTTATCGTTGCTATGGGAACGACATCTTCAACGCACGTTCTAATGAACTCGCACACCGAATCAGCGTATTCGTCAATATTTTTATCTGACGCAATACGAAACATGGATGCGTGCGTGGCCACGCAGTCGTGGGTGAACAGGGAGTACAGGAGAGGGCTCAGAACGCACCCTTGTGGGGCCCCCGTGTTGAGGATCAGCGGGGAGGAGATGTTGTTGCCTACCCTCACCACCTGGGGGCGGCCCGTCAGGAAGTCCAGTACCCAGTTGCACAGGGCAACTGGGTACTGGTTAAATAAGGTGAAATAAATCTAATAAATCTCATAGGCATACCAACTATATCAATATTAACCATTATACAGTGCCTGAAACCGCCTATTGAACATAGCTTGTTTGAGTTGGAGACTAAAATCGTAAAGGACTTGGGTTGATGCATCTGAACATTAGGAGCTTACTTCCTAAACTGGATTACATTAAGATCTGGATATTGCAGATGAATCTGGACATTCTGGTATTGACTGAAACTTGGATCTCTGAGGACATTTTGGACTCTGATATTAATATTGATAATTCTAATGTGTACAGAGCTGACAGACAGGGTAGAGGTTGTGGAGTGGTCATTCTTATAAAAAAAATATTTTAAAAATCTCAATCTCAGTCTTTCCTGAAATCCATTTCCCTTGCCAAAATTGTTTAGTTACTATCTTTAGGCCTTTGTGGAAAAAATGTATCCATAACTGTTTTAGGGGTCTACCATCCTCCCTCGACTGAACTTTGTGCACTCAAAGAGTTAACTAGTTTGTTTTGAAATGCAGGCTTCAGAAAATCTAAAAGACATGTGTAATGATCTAAACATAACCCAGCTGGTGGCTGAAGGCGTCAGCATGCTTCAGTTCGGGTGGCTGCTAGCCGAAGCCGGCTAGGTGAACCAAACTAATGTGCTCACATACTTTATAAGACCTTGATTGAAAAACAATAATAAAGCAGCAATAGTACTGATTGTCCATTTTGAAATGCCGTAGCCAGTATACACCTCTCAAAATAGTCTGAATTAATCTCAGATCATACATTTTACATCTAAATAAGATGTTTGGAGCAGTATTTTTCAATTAAAATATGTGCGTGAAAATTTGTTGTATCTTGCTGAATGACAAAATAGACTTTATTGAATAATCCCTACTGTTGACCAATCACTGGCGAAGGGGCGTAGACTTCGGCTACGAACTTTGGCTTGCCTCTAGACGAACAGCTGAAAAAGATCTTGCCGAAGTGCAAAACGGACAATAATGTCACAAAACGTCATAATAAATGCACAAATTCTTCCGAAACTTTTTCGGCTGGGATGTAGTCGGATGCCTTAAGCCTACACAGCTCAACCCTAAAGATCCTCCAAAGTTAACTCTGATTGATCTTATTCAACAACTACACCAGAGGAATGTGTTTCTGCTGGTCTCTTGGCCAGTATATTAGTGACCATTGTCCAGTTGTTTGTGTTGGAGATGTGGGAATATAACAATCTAAGCCTCGTGTCATGACAAAGAGGAACTTCAACACCTTCACTAAACAGGCTTTCTTTTTACATTATCTTTATTTTAGTGACCTTGACTGTATTTTAGCTATCCCTGAACCTGATTTATCTTTCAAACTTTTTTCAGATGTCTTCAATACTATTTGGATAATCATGCTCCCTTCAAAAAACTAAGGTGTAAAGGTAGGTTGAATGCCTGGTACACTCCGGAATTATCAGAAGTCATTCATAAAAGAGATTAAGATTGGGTCAAGGCCAGGAACACAGGCTTAGGCCAAGACTGGAGAGCTTTAAAACAACTGAGGAATCATTGTATAAGACAAATCAGAAAGGCTGAATCAGATTATTATGTAACCACTCTTTCGGATTGTAATGGGAACCCGGCTAAATTGTGGAAAACTGTCAAATCCCTGAAGTGTTCTACTTTCTCCTCTCTGCCACAACAAATGAATTCAGACAGATCTCATTACGGGAAAAAAAGGCCATCATTGATGCATTTAATTACCATTTTATTTCAGCCAGTTATTTCTTTAAAATAACTTAAAATAACTTCTAAGCCTATTCACAATGATACTGGATGCTGATTGTGGGGAACTTGCTGAAATATCAGATAAATTATAGTAAAAACGTGTCTTTAGGCTATTTACAGAAAAGGAAGTCCTGGGTGCTTTGCTAGCAATAACTTTTGCAAGCAATCCACAGGTGCTGACCGGTTGGATCCCGTTCTGATTAAGTGTGGAGTGCCCATCATTGTTGGCTCAATAACCTACATTTTCAATTTAACATTGTTATTAGGAAATATTCCGAAGCATGGAAATCATCTCTTGTGCTGCCACTCCATAAGGACAGGGATAGTAGTGATCTTGTCACGGTTTACTTCTGTTGAAGGAAAGGCCGACCAAAACGCGGCGTGGATTGTGTTCATCTTGATATTTAATTAAAGAAAGTACTGAACACTGAATACAAAAACAGTAAACAAATAACGACCGTGAAGCTATCATAAGGACTGTGATGACACAAGCAATCAACATAGACAATCACCCACAACTAATGACACCTGCCTCTGATTGAGAACCTTACTAGGCCAAATCATACAAATCCCCAAATCATAGAAAAACAAACATAGACTGCCCACCCAACCCACGCCCTGACCGTACTAAATAAATACAAAACAAAGGAAATAAAGGTCAGAACGTGACAGTACCCCCAAAGGTGCGGACTCCGGCCGCAAAACACTAACCTATAGGGGAGGGTCTGGGTGGGTGTCTGTCCGCGGTGGCGGCTCTGGCGCGGGACGTGGACCCCACTTCGCCATAGTCTTGGTCCGCCTCATTGTCCGCCTCCGTGGCTTCCTAACCACGGCGACCCTTCTAAATGACCCCACTGGACAGAGGGGCAGCAGCTCTGGACAGAGGGGCGGAAGCTCTGGACAGAGGGGCGGAAGCTCTGGACAGAGGGGCGGAAGCTCTGGACAGAGAGGCGGAAGCTCTGGACAGAGGGGCGGAAGCTCTGGACAGAGGGGCAGCTCGAAACAGAGGGGCGGAAGCTCTGGACAGAGGGGCGGAAGCTCTGGACAGAGGGGCAGGGGCTCTGGACAGAGGGGCAGGGGCTCTGGACAGAGGGGTAGGGGCTCTGGACAGAGGGGCAGCGCCTCTGGGCTGAGGGGCTCTGGCGCCTCTGGGCTGAGGGGCTCTGGCGCCACTGGGCTGAGGGGCTCTGGCGCCTCTGGGCTGAGGGGCTCTGGCGCCTCTGGGCTGACTGGCGGCACTGGCGCCTCTGGGCTGACTGGCGGTTCCTTGCAGACTGGCGGCACTGGTGGCTCCTTGCAGACTGGCGGCACTGGTGGCTCCTTGCAGACTGGCGGCACTGGCGGCTCCTTGCAGACTGGCGGCACTGGCGGTTCCTTGCAGACTGGCGGCACTGGTGGCTCCTTGCAGACTGGCGGCACTGGCGGCTCCTTGCAGACTGGCGGCACTGGCGGTGCTGGGCAGACTGGCGGCACTGGCGGCGCTGGGCAGACGGGTGGCTCAGGTGGCGCTGGGCAGACTGGCGGCACTGGCGGCGCTGGGCAGATGGGTGGCTCAGGCGACGCTGGGCAGACTGGCGACTCTGATGGCGCTGGGCAGATGGGTAGCTCAGATGGCGCTGGGCAGACGGGAAGCTCCGGCAACGCTGGAGAACAAGATTTTCTGGTCTGATGAAACCCAGATTGAACACTTTGGCCTGAATGCCAAGCGTCACGTCTAGAGAAAACCTTGCACCATCATCCCTACGGTGAAGCATGGTGGTGGCAGCATCATGCTGTGGGGAGGTTTTTCAGAGGCAAGGACTGGGAGACGAGTCAGGATCGAGGCAAAGATGAAGGGAGCAAAGTACCGAGAGATCCTTGATGGACACCTGCTCCAGAGCGCTCAGGGCTTCAGACTTGGGCGAAGGTTCACCTTCCAACAGGACAATGACCGTAAGCACACAGCCAAGACAACACAGGAGTGGCTTCAGGACAAGTCTCTGAATTTCCTTGAGTGGCCCAGCCAGAATCCAGACTTGAACCTGATCTGATCTGCAGAGAAGAATGGGGGAAACTCCCCAAATACAGAAGTGCCAAGCGTGTAGCGTCATACCCAAGAAGACTTGAGGATGTAATCTCTGCCAAAGGTGCACCAACAAAGTAAAGAATGTGAATACTTATGTAAATGTGATATTTAAGTTTTTTTGTTTGATAAATTTGCAGACAGTTCTAAAAACAGTTTTTGCTTTGTCATTACGGAGTATTGTATGTAGATTGATGAAGAAGAAAAAATGTTTTATTCAATTTTAGAATAGGTCTGTAACATAACAAAATGTGGAAAAGAGTACTTTCTGAATGCACTGTATATTTTGTGTGGTATTTGTGTTTATATATTGTATTATACAGGTTACACACACACACACACACACACACACATCAGTGGTTAAACTGAATCAATATGAGAGATACTATGTCCTGAGGGGTAGCTGTGTCCCTTACAAAATAAACATGGTTTTCAGACACGTGTGAACAAATCACGTGAATCATTTGTTTGCCAATGTAATTTTCACTTGAGTCAGGCGTGGTTTTTGGACACGTGTGAAGTTCCAGATGTACATTTCTTTTTACAGGTTTTCTCCTCACAAATAAACACCACATGTGGAATTTTTTATTCACACATTTTATTCACCACTTCCAGCTACCTCTCCCATCCAGAGACGGACCAGGATCAACCCTGCTTAGTTTCAGAGGCAAACCAGCAGTGGGGTGCAGGGTGCTATGTCACTGGAACGAATGTCCCAAAACTTTCAACTGGAAAAAGAAGCCAGGGTAACAAATAACGGTATTAAAGATGGAGGCGTCTTATTTACTGACTTTATCATTAAAAATAATCCACAGAGGATTTTTGTTTGCATCCATTTACAATTTACATTTGTTCTCGCATTTCAAAATGATTTACTTGCAATATTTAGTTTTGCTATACTTTTGGGTTTATGTTTTGCTTTCAATATTTTTTGCTTTTGCAAATACTGATAATGTTGTTCTCGACATCAGAAGCTTTAGTTGATATTACTGACACAAAAGTAACTCCCTCACTAGAGGATTGCATCATATAATAACACTATGACTCTATTAAAGGTGTTTATAGTTTTAACCATGTTTTTGGGCTATACAGTGGTTGTTTACATTTATTTTGTCTGCAAACACTGGAGTAAAACCAGCTTATATTTTCAGTTATGATGTGGTATAAATCCATTATATTCTACAATAATCCATGGGTACATAGAATTAATTTAGAAGTCAAAAAATTGACGTAACAATTAAGAATGAACTATTTATTAACAGGCAGTGCGCTTCATAAAGCAGAACCATGTTATTTGAATGTGGTCCATTAACCTGCCAGGAAATGTTTTATTCTTTCCACTGTTCCGCGAAAGTCCTGCTAAACCGCTCTCATGTTACGCATTGTGGGTCTTTTAGATGTGGTAACCGTGATTCCACCGGCGGAAACATTGCTACTGCAACATGTTAAAACCATCTCTTCACATGTGAGGGGAATAACATTATTTCAACCCCACATGTGAATTTCACATGTAAAGGTTTCTTGCATTTGAAACTGCACATTATATTTTCACTTTCACATGTGAAAGACTTGTAATTGCAAGTCAGACGTGAAAAACAATCACGTGGACGTTTTTCACATGTGAAACTGAAAATATAATTCCACATGTGCAACTGAGATTTTAAGATGTGGAGTTCTCTTATGTGAATTTGTAAGTCGCTCTGGATAAGAGCATCTGCTAAATGACTTAAATGTAAATGTAAATGTAAATCTGCATATTAGATTTTCACATCTGATTGAATTCCACATGTAAAAGTGAGATTTTCACATATTAATGTTTTTCACATGTGAAACTGCAATTCACATTTGAGGTGAAAACATGTTATTTTCCTCACATGTGAAAATGTTTGTGTAAACATTTTGAACTCTAAATGTAATACATGTGAAAATGTTTCATTCCCTCAGTAATTATATTCTGTGCCTCCCACCATATACCAAATGTATATACACTCATAAATCACATTTCACTGAGATGTACTGTCAGATACTGTTCCTATCTGTGTGTAACACAGACACAGCCACAATTCAACCATCAATACAAAAACGGTTTTCCCATGCTAGTCTTCATCAGGGTGCTAGTTTGCTCCAATGATGCAACTTTTCTAAAGACGAGCCTCCCTCCTGCCTCCTCTCCCACAGACAGACAGAGTAGTGTCACAACAGAGGCTGAGATCTAGAGACAGAGCAGAGACAGAGAGAGAGACACAGAGAATCAGAGCATGGAGGGAGAGGTTGTAGGAGTGAGGTAATGGCATTCCACAGAGGATCTGTGTTGTGAGTGAAAGAAGGGAGCATTCTTAGGAGATGGAGTTTAAAGGGATGGAGGGAGCATTCTGAGTGTTCCATTCAGATCCTGTCAAGCGCTACTCTCACCCCTTACAGTGTTCCTCTCCTTCAGTCACCTCCTCACAATGGCCTCATCTGTAGTCTATGTCTGATTTCTACTGATTAGGGAGTAGGGGAATAGAAGGGTAAGAATACAACTGTGTCACTTACCATAAAAATCAAGGATTTCAGAGAGAACAACACATCTAAATGGTTTCCAAGGCCCAGTCCAAAGCCATGTCAGCACTAATAGTAAAAATAGCTGTGCCATTGCCAACCATCACCTGGAAAGTTCTTCAAATACACTGCCCTCACCATCTACCCAATACACACATACACAAGCAGAGCCCCTCTCAGAGCTGTGTGTTTAATAAGAATATAAAATGACTGGAAATACTGCGAGCAGTTTAATTTAACGGAAGTTACAGAGTTAGAGAATGGGACTCTTCTCAAGTCAGGTCAAACTCAAGGTTTTCTGAATCAACTACTAAACCGTTTCATCTTTTTTTCTCAAGCACTTTGCTCTGTGAGTAACATGACTAGAGTAGCCTAGAGGTTAGTAATTAGCCACAGAGATAATTAGCAAAATGGAAGAAAGAGGCCCTGATGAAATGATAGCTGTGGGATATTTCAACTCTCCCTCTGCTGTGAGTGTATGTGTGAGTGAGTGTATGTATGTATGTGTGAGTGAGTGAGTGTATGTGTGAGTGAGTGTATGAGTGAGTGAGTGAGTGAGTGGTGAGTGAGTGAGTGAGTGAGTGGTGAGTGAGTGAGTGAGTGGTGAGTGAGTGAGTGAGTGAGTGAGTGAGTGATGTGAGTGAGTGTATGTGTGAGTGAGTGAGTGACTGAGTGAGTGAGTGAGTGAGTGAGTGAGTGAGTGAGTGAGTGAGTGAGTGAGTGAGTGAGTGAGTGAGTGAGTGAGTGAGTGAGTGTGTCGAGAGGGAGTTTTTTTTCACAGTAGAGAGGGAGTTTCAATGGGTCTTGTAATGAGTCCCTTTAATATTTCTGTGCAAATAAATAAATATATGAAATAACTAGCTAGAAATAAGCAGGTAATGACCCAGACAGAGGGAAAGGTTTGATAGAGACTGTGCTGAGTTGTAATGGATGAAGGTCTAGGATGGATCTCCTCATGAATCAAGTCGTTAAATTAAATATTAAGGCGTGAGATAATGAACTGCTAAACTCCTCCCTTCAGCTTCTGACTCACACACACACACGCACACACACACCTAACCTAACTAATAGACTGAAGCCTCTACGAGTTCTGAAAGTGGACAACTCTCTAACCCCTCATATTTTCCTGTACGCATACTGATGACCTCTCTCTCTCTTTCTCTCTCTCTTTCCCTTTCTTTCTCTCTCCATTTCTCTCTCTCTTTCCCTCTATTTCTCTCTTTCTTTCCCTCTCTTAGGCCTGATAGTATGGACACATCACACATACTCATTTTCACCCTGAGATTATTATCATTATCCTCCTTTTCAGTGTTTGTGTGTGTGAGGGAGACAGAAAGAGAGAGGGAGGGAAGCTTGTACTAATCTCTGTGGATTGAGATGGAGGGGGAGTGTGTTTGTCTTTCTTAGGCCATGCCGCAGGAAAAGTATACAAAAGAGAAAGGGAACAGAGGAATGGGAATGTATTATTTCTTCTCCATATTATGTTTTATCCATAATCTATTTCTCTCCTTTGCAGGTGATGGAAATGTATCTCCTCTTTACATCTCCCCCTGCTGTCTGTGAGAGGGGTGGATATGTGTGTGCGTGTGAGTGAGTGAGGGAGTGATTGAGTGAGTGAGTGAGTGAGAGAGAAAGAGAGAGAGAGAGAGAGAGAGAGAGAGAGAGAGAGAGAGAGAGAGAGAGAGAGAGAGAGAGAGAGAGAGAGAGAGAGAGAGAGAGAGAGAGAGAGAGAGAGAGAGTTTGTTGTGGTTTTCTGTTCTACCTGGGTGATGAGTTTTCCCTCAGCATGCCTCCTGCTCCAGATAAAACCCCCAGTCGAAACCCTTTCAGACACCCTAACTCCTCTTCACACACACGCACACGCACGCGCACGCACACACACACACACACACACACACACACACACACACACACACACACACACACACACACACACACACACACACACACACACACACACACACAAACACACAAACACACAAACACACGGAAACAAACACACACCCAACACACTTGATTGTGTTAGTCCACTGAGCTGATGTCTTGTGATGTGTATGACCTGGATTAAAACCCAGTTCATCACAGCGCTGCCATTAAAGGGCATGTCTGAGGAGACACACCTGAGAGCTGTCCCTTCAGCACCACACCACCCCTGACAACACAGCAGAACTCTCCACTTCAGCACCATAGACAGCTACTAACCCGCCTGAACCTGCTCACACTGACCATAACGCACACCTTCCATAACACAACCACTGTAATATTCTAAATAGAGCAGCCAGGTCACCCGTGATACAAGTCAGTAGTAGACGTCCATCCATGTCTGAGGATGTCAGGAGATACGTGGAAACCGGCCACTAGGGGCAACAGTGAGTGCTGTTACCTTGAAGTAGGTTTCAGTTTTGCTAACACAGTGATGGTGGATGGCCATAAGCATCCACCTCTGATGCAAAAGTTTACATCTTCAAATCCAGCAATATAAAGTTGATTTTGAGAGTTTTGTTTTATGCCTATCCTAAACTTTAACCATTCTGAGTCAATGCCTAACATTACAATTTCAGAGGTATGCCTAAACTTAACCTTCAATATTTTTGCGTTTGGAACAACTTAGAAATTTGAAGTATGAGAAACATTGTAAACTTGTATTTTATTCAAGATGCTCTTAGTCTATTCCAACAAGCTCTCACAGTCTCACTTCAGAATTAGATGTTTATTCATACTGCAGCTAAATTATGTTGACTGTGTTGATGTGTGTGTGTTCATGCGTGTTTGTGTTTAAATGTGTGTGTGTGTGTGTGTGTGTGTGTGTGTGTGTGTGTGTGTGTGTGTGTGTGTGTGTGTGTGTGTGTGTGTGTGTGTGTGTGTGTGTGTGTGTGTGTGTGTGTGTGTGTGTGTGTGTGTGTGTGTGTGTGTGTGTGTGTGTGTGTGTGTGCATTTTAGTGTATTTGTGTGTCATGGCCTTGGTTCAGCATTCCATTAATTTTGGCCTCTCTTTCCTCTCATCCAAACACTGCTGTGTTATTTTCAGAATGTCTACTCGCCCGATCGCTTCATATGATTAATCAATAATTCACCAGCAGCATGTTAATGTTTCATGACCAAAGCTGCTGCGGTCAATTACTAATGAATTGTCATCTTGGTGAGAAGGCTTGGAGGAGCAGCCAGGTTACCCGTGATACAAGTCAGTATTCGACGTCCATCCATGTCTGAGGACGTCGAGAGTTGAAGTGTAAACCTTTCACTAAGGGCAACAAGCTGTTACCTTCAAGTAGGCTTTGGTTTTGCTAGGGTGATGGGGATGGTGGATGGGCGTCAGCATCTGCCTCTGGTGACAAAGGTTTCATGTTAGAATCCAGCAATAGGAAGTTGTTTTTGAGATGTATGTTTTAACCTCATCACGCGTGACTTCCAAATGTCTCTAACAGTCGTCCCGGCATGTTGTTTTATGCACGTGATGTCAGAATGAACTCACTGTTAAAAAGTGTGATTGATACACAACAGGAGAGTTAACTCACGCTGCCCTCCAACTAAGGCACGCTGACTGCTAATTATCTATAGGCTATGTTTAAACTTTGAAATTATTTTCTTGCAAGTTTTATTTTCTAACAACAGTTTGAATTGAGATGTGTTCCACCTCCTCATTAATTCACATAGAAGTAGCCCATTTCACTGTTGAGAACAATTTACCTTTGAGGCATTACTGAGCCGGACACACTTCTCTCTTCGACGAGAGCCCATGCACTTCCCCAGTGCTTCCCCAGATAAAGATGCAGACATTTGTGCATCTCCATTCAGAACAGAACTTGCACAAACTTTCCCCTCCTGGCACATTTTCCAGCTGGCGCCCACATTGTTGTTTTCCTTACTAATAGTAACTGTTGACATATGTGCGTTCCCATCAAATTAAGCGCCTTATTACATTATTGTTATCATTTGTGTATATCGTACCGTCGTTTCTACTGTAGCACACCGTGTGCATGTATGGAGCATAAGGTATTTACTGTTTTATTCAAGTTTTCATGTTCTGGTGACATATCATACATTGTAATGGACACATACAGTAGGGCAAAAAAAGTATTTAGTCAGCCACCAATTGTGCAAGTTCTCCCACTTAAAAAGATGAGAGAGGCCTGTAATTTTCATCATAGGTACACTTCAACTATGACAGACAAAATGAGAAAAAAATCCAGAAAATCACATTGTACGATTTGTAATGAATTTATTTGCAAATTATGGTGGAAAATAAGTATTTGGTCAATAACAAAAGTTTATCTCAATACTTTGTTATATACCCTTTGTTGGCAATGACAGAGGTCAAACGTTTTCTGTATGTCTTCACAAGGTTTTCACACACTGTTGCTGGTATTTTGGCCCATTCCTCCATGCAGATCTCCTCTAGAGCAGTGATGTTTTGGGGCTGTTGCTGGGCAACATGGACTTTCAACTCCCTCCAAAGATTTTCTATGGGGTTTAGATCTGGAGACTGGCTAGGCCACTCCAGGACCTTGAAATGCTTCTTATGAAGCCACTCCTTCATGCCCGGGCAGTGTGTTTGGGATCATTGTCATGCTGAAAGACCCAGCCACGGTTAATCTTCAATGCCCTTGCTGATGGAAGGAGGTTTTCACTCAAAATCTCACGATACATGGCCCCATTCATTCTTTCCTTTACACGGATCAGTCGTCCTGGTCCCTTTGCAGAAAAACAGCCCCAAAGCATGATGTTTCCACCCCCATGCCTCACAGTAGGTATGGTGTTCTTTGGATGCAACCCAGCATTCTTTGTCCTCCAAACACAACGAGTTGAGTTTTTACCAAAAAGTTATATTTTGGTTTCATCTGACCATATGACATTCTCCCAATCTTCTTCTGGATCATCCAAATGCTCTCTTGCAAACTTCAGACGGGCCTGGACATGTACTGGCTTAAGCAGGGGGACACGTCTGGCACTGCAGGATTTGAGTCCCTGGCGGCGTAGTGTGTTACTGATGGTAGGCTTTGTTACTTTGGTCCCAGCTCTCTGCATGTCATTCACTAGGTCCCTCCGTGTGGTTCTGGGATTTTTGCTCACCATTCTTGTGATCATTTTGACCCCACGGGGTGAGATCTTGCGTGGAGCCCCAGATCGAGGGAGATTATCAGTGGTCTTGTATGTCTTCCATTTCCTAATAATTGCTCCCACAGTTGATTTATTCAAACCAAGCTGCATACATATTGCAGATTGTCTTCCCAGCCTGGTGCAGGTCTACAATTTTGTTTCTGGTGTACTTTGACAGCTCTTTGGTCTTGGCCATAGTGGAGTTTGGAGTGTGACTGTTTGAGGTTGTGGACAGGTGTCTTTTATACTGATAACAAGTTCAAACAGGTGCCATTAATACAGGTAAAGAGTGGAGGACAGAGGAGCCTCTTAAATAAGAAGTTACAGGTCTGTGAGAGACAGAAATCTTGCTTGTTTGTACGTGACCAAATACTTATTTTACACCATAATTTACAAATAAATTCATAAAAAATCCTACATTGTGTACCTATGATGAAAATTACAGGCCTCTCTCATCTTTTTAAGTGGGAGAACTTGCACAATTGGTGGCTGACTAAATACTTTTTTTGCCCCACTGTATGGTGCATGTAAAATACTTTTTTGAAGGTCGTGCTGATTATGATGACCTAATGCTAAGCTAATTGCCAGATATGTGTGGAGCCTTGATTAATGATCTCAAGCGATCGGGTGAGCAGACATCTTGAAAATAAGTCTGCAGTGATTGGATGAGGAGAGAGAGGCCAGAATCAATGGAATGCTGAACCAAAGCCATGACACACAAAAACAAACACATGTTTGTTGACATCATACAATGCATTCTGGTTGTCACGTAAACGTCTGTCAGACCAAAGATGTTATAACAAAACGAGGTGAAGGGATGGTTCACTTGTCTTTCGAGTAAACTTCCGGAAGTGAATGATGAAGTGAATGATGGTAGACAACACAACATGCATACTGCAAACTGACCCAACTCTTCTTGTAATCTCTTTTCTTTGGTTGACACAGGGGAACCGGATTAATTTAGATTTTTAGAAAGTGTTTTACTCAATTTATTATTATTTAGATTATGAAGTGTGATGAATTGTAAATAGTAATTGTTACTAGATAATTCATATTATGGTTAGGTCACGCTTTCCCCAGTTAGCACTAAGACTAATGTCTGCTACATTTTCCAATTTTGATGAGACTTGTGTTATGCTGTTGCTACTTCTGTGAATGTATGAACATTGAATCCAAAAATAAACTGCTCACAATGAGTACATAACTTTGTAAAGACTGTGTTTGTGCAAAATGTTTCTGAGAAAGAACAGTGTGGCCAGCTCAAACGCTGACCGTTGTGTCAATTGTAACTGGAGGTTCTAAATAAGTTTGAGCGTACGCTGCAAGGACCACGGTAGAACCATCACATCTGTGTGTTCGTACGTGTCAAAAGGGTCAAGCCTAAACCAAACCTTAACTTAATTAATCCTAACCTCAAAATTGTGGAGTTAATGCCTAAACTGAAACACTTTGCAACAGCTTCAAACTGTGACTTTTGAGAAACATGGATGAACATCTAATTCCGATGGGAGACTGTGAGAGCTAGTTGGGAGGAGAGGCCCAGACAGTTGTAGTTATTTTCTCTCTGTGTGTGTGTGTGTGTGTGTGTGTGTGTGTGTGTGTGTGTGTGTGTGTGTGTGTGTGTGTGTGTGTGTGTGTGTGTGTGTGTGTGTGTGTGTGTGTGTGTGTGTGTGTGTGTGTGTGTGTGTGTGTGTGTGTGTGTGTGTGTGTGTGTGTGTGTGTGTGTGTGTGTGTGTGTGTGTGTGTGTGTGTGTGTGTGTGTGTGTGTGAGAGAGAGAGAGAGAGAGAGAGAGAGAGAGAGAGAGAGAGAGAGAGAGAGAGAGAGAGCAGACGTACACTCCTCAGGTCAGTAGCTGTCCATTGGGGTGTGTGACCTGCAATCTGCTGGCCATGCCTCTGTAACCTGGATAATTAGAGACCTGCCCCCTGTTAGGAGCTATAAAAAAAAGACCATATGACAGAGCACCTTCATAACCATCAGACCGCAATACAGATGGATGTGTGTGACAACTTCTTGTTCTTAACTTACTCTCTTGTTTATCTGACTATAACGGCCAGTAGGTATATTGACTAAAGGTAATGTAACCTCATGGTTCTTACTAATCCATGTGTTCTTTCACTGTATTGCCAATAGCTATATTGACCAAAGCGAATGGTTCTAACTAGCTACCTTGTCTACAGGACACTAGGCACATTTGGAAGCACACTCCATAGTACACTGACTTCTCTGTGTGAGGGTCCATCCATCATCGGGCTAAGACAGGGCTGAGGACTATGGGTAATGGAGCATGGCTAATGTTATTAGCACCGGGACACAAACACTCTGTGGGGACTCAAAGACAAGGCGCTTGTTTGGGGGGGGAACAGTATCCCAGAGGACCAACTTCCTGCCGCATGAGCAGACCGGCTCTCCCTAGGCAGGGGAAGTGTTAGGCAGCAGCACGCAAGCTCTCCTAACACACATACACTCACAAAGTAGCTTTCCCAACACATGAGGGAACGGTCTGCAGGGGTCTCTAGTCCATAAACAAATCGATATGGAGGGGCATAACTGCACCCCTATTCACCAACTCAACCACGCCCCCTCAAACACATCAGAGAGACAAAATAGCCTGATATACTATGTTCTCTCTCTCCCTCCATTTTTTCTCACTCTTCATCCCTCCCTCTCCCTCCCAACCACTCTCTCCCTCTCTTTCTATGTCCCTCTCCCTCCATCCCACCCTCCTTTCTCTCTCTAGGTCTGCTGTGCTGGGGTCTATGGGGAGAAACAGTGGACAAAGCTGTGGTGCTGAGGGACCCTTATGGGTCAAAGCAGCTTTCTAGACTCTCTGCATACATGCAGGCCACAGGGACAATGAGGCCTTTATTAGGAAGGCCAGCATCTGACACTCACGCATACACACACACACACAAACACACACACACACTGGCTTAATAGGAGCTAGGGAACACTGGAGCAATGGGGCTGCAGTCTGGGAGAGCTGTCACTGACACCAGGGCTGTGAGTGTGTGCGTGTGTCTGTACGAGCGTGTGTCTGTACATGAGTGCGTCTGTAGATGCTCAGGTATGTGTGCATATGTGCTGTATGTTGTTGGGATGTTGCCAGCATATGGTGATGCAGAAGTATAGGAAACAGAACACCAGTTTAACACTGTACTTCGCCCAGTCATCTCGTCATGCATACAAAACAGACTGGCTGCACAGTATACAATAAAGATTTGATTAAATTCGCAATCAAAAATGACTTTGTCTGAAATGTCTCCGTACGCTTGGCTAACTTCACAATACACAGATCTGCTTACTGAACACTCTGGTTCGAATGCTGGTGAGGTTCTTGTTTGGTTGGTTGGTTGACTGTGTGTGTGTGTGTGTGTGTGTGTGTGTGTGTGTGTGTGTGTGTGTGTGTGTGTGTGTGTGTGTGTGTGTGTGTGTGTGTGTGTGTGTGTGTGTGTGTGTGTGTGTGTGTGTGTGTGTGTGTGTGTGTGTGTGTGTGTGTGTGTGTGTGTGTGTGTGTGTGTGTGTGTGTGTGTGTGTGTGTGTGTGTGTGTGTGTGTGTGGCCCAGCCATGCATGGAGCATCTTTGCATTCTGTTCAAAAGGAGCTGCACACTTACATAATGGCATTCTAAAGACTATATGCACACACACACACACACACACGCACGCACGCACACACACACACACTCACAGTAGGGGTGACACCATTGAGACATTCCATATTTGTTGAGAGAAACACAGAGATGTGGGTTTTCAGAAGAGCGGGGAGGGGAAGAGGAAGGAAGAGGAGGGGAAAGAGTGTAGGAGGAATGACGAGAGACCACTAGCCTCCAGCATATAACATGTGTATACCATGAATGTCCTGGCGTGGATAAGGCTGTAGGCTGTCGGCCAACAATGCAGGTTTCTTTGTTCTCATCTATTTATTTAGAGTTTCAGAATCAGATATTATACTGCCTAATGGTGAAGCATTTCGTTTAACAGGGACTTGTGATGAAAACATTTAGAGCACAAAACCCTACACATATTACTGGCATACCTTTTGGCTGGAAGTTGAGGATGAGTTATCATATGTAGGCTCGTGTTATTTTCAACCTTAGGCCTACATAAAGATGTGAGATCTTAATTTGATCACTCTGTTGTTCCAGGAAATGTCAAGGTCGATTTCTAAAGTTTGTAATTTACATTTTTAAAAATGTGATTTTATTTTCCCTAACTGCAACTGTATCAACCCCTAAATAAGTGTCTATCCATTATAATCCACGCCATAATTTACATTTCCTGTTGTTGCTGTACGAAACTGGTCAGATTAATAACCAAACATGAGTTTATTTTGATCTGGTTAATCATACATTATCTTATTATACATTATCGTATCATACAATCTGATTTGATTAATTATACATTCCAAATATGTGGCAGTATGTGCTTACATTTTGTTTTCACAAGGTTGGTGACCCCCCCTCTCTCTGTTATTCTGGTAAAAGGGGTGAATGGCCAAGGTTTCTTTTTATGCAATAAAAATATGTCCTTGCCAGATCGATTGTTGTTGCTAGGAGACTGAAGCATCCTCTGGCAAGGGCTGCCCGCGCTCTGGTACTAGGTGTATTTTTTTCCTCCTCACGCTCTCTCTATCTCTCTCTCTCTCGCTCTTTCTCTCTCTCTCTCAGTTTGACTCTGAGGGATCAGGAGTAAGACAAACTCGTCTCAAGTGCTCAAATAACTGCAAGATTTGCGCCCCTCACATTCTAAATAAAGTAAGTAATTTGTATTTTTAATCTCTGGACATTGGATTTAAAATGTGGCCATTTGCAAGAACGCACAAACCTACGTACGATCATTTTGGACAGGTAGTCCACATGCGCGCGCTCAGGCAAGTTAAATTAAATGTTGACGGAATGACGTGAGTAAAATAAAAATGTATGTTGTGGTGTGGTGTGCATTGTATTTACAGACACGCAATCATATCTGCATCCTTCATCATCATCAGATATGATGTGTGAGTGATAACCTAATATTTGATTAATGACAATTCTCTTTCTTGACTAGAGCAAAAACAACTTGGCAGAGAAACTAAGGTTAAGTCAGACTGCCATATCGGAGAAAAATGAAAGAAAATGTATATTTCCTCGCGTAGCAGCAGTGTTTTCCGCAGCGTGGAGAAGTTATTTGGGCTGTTATATAATTCGTTAGGCTACAGACACCAAATGGACAGAGGATCCCACGAAACCAAACTAAGAAACGATGTGTGAAGGGGTAATAACTGCTTTCTAACCTCGGTGACACATTTGATGGATACAGTTACTGATAAGTTCATACAAGTATTTTGTTTCGGAGTATGTTCCACCAACAAAGTGGACCAGAACGCATTGATTTACCCATCAATCTGCGGTGTGCTCCACTACTTTGCCCTCCTCGTAAGCAGGTGAGCGCGCGCGTTCGTTTGCGTTCCTACCTGTCTTTCCTCCCAGGCGGTTTTGGGATTTAGTAGGTTGTATTTAGTCAGTGGTGTCGATTACCACAAACTCATTTATGTGTTGTTATAGTTAGTTGGAGGTAGGCTAGATGGATCTTGTTTCAGTGAAGTGAACTGGACAGTGTCCTGGTATTCGGGGACTGTTGCCACTGTGTTTCTCTGCTGCCTCTCAGGACTCTCTGACTGACAGACTAGGGGCTCTATTTTTAAAAACCTAATGCAATGGTAAATCTGAGCATAGGCGGTAGGGCTATAAGTTCAGGGGTGTGTCAGAAATACACTGCATGACCAAAAGAATGTGAACACCTGCTCATGGGAAGGCATTCCACTAGATGTTGAAACGTTGCTGCGGGGACTTGCTTCCACTCAGCCACAAGAGCATTAGTGAGGTCGGCACTGATGTTGGGTGATTAGGCCTGGTTCACAGTCGGCGTTCTAATTCATCCCAAAGGTGTACGATGGGGTTGAGATCAGGGCTCTATGCAGGCCAGTCAAATTCCTCCACAAACCTTTTATGTATGGACCTCGCTTTGTGCAATGTCTTGCTGAAACGGGTAAACGGGAAAGGACCTTCCTCAAACAGTTGCCACAAAGTTGGAAGCACAGAAGCATCTAGAATGTATGTTATAGCCCTTCACTGGAACTAAGGGACCTAGCCCAAACCACTAAGGGGGCTAGCCCGAACCACTAAGGGGCCTAGCCCAAACCAGTAAGGGGCCTAGCCCAAACCATGAAAAACAGCCCGAGACCATTATTTGTCCTCCACCAAACTTAACAGTTGGCACTGCACATTCGACAGGTAATGTTCTCCTGATAGCTGACAAACCCAGATTGGTCCATCGGACTTCCAGATGGTGAAGCGTGATTCATCACTGCTCCAGAGTCCAATGGTGGAGAGTTTTACGCTTAGCATTGCACATGGTGATTGTAGGCTCTTGTGCGGCTGCTAGGCCATGGAAACCCATTTCATGAAGCTCCTGACGAACAGTTATTGAGCTGACGTTGCTTCCAGAGACAGTTTGGAACTCGGTCGTGAGTGTTGAAACCAAGGACAGATGATTTTTACGTGCTCCACTCTCCTGTTATGTGAGCTTGTGTGGCCTACCACTTCGCAGCTGAGCCGTTGTTTCTCCTAGGAATTTCCATTTCACAATAACAGCATTGGGGCAGCTTGACAGAGGCAGCTCCAGCAGGGCAGAAATATGACAAACTGACTTGGAAAGCTGGCATCCTATGACGGTGCCACATTGAAACTCACTGAGCTCTTCCATTCTACTGCCAATATTTGTCTATGGAGATTGTATGGCTGTGTGCTCGATTTTATACACCTGTCAGCAACGGGTCTGGCTGAAATAGCCTAATCCACTAATTTGCTCTGGATAAGAGCGTCTGCTAAATGACTTAAATGTAAATGTAAATGTAAATTTGAAGGGGTGTCCACATACCTTTGTATACATAGTGTATGTTTTCTATTTTTATTTTCACAATTTTCAGCGCACTTGCTGGCATTGGTGCACAAGGGCTGGTTTTTGATGAATAAACAAGTTGTGGGTGTGTCAAGGCTTGGCCCCTCACTGGCCAATCAGAACGTACTCCATTGCCAAATATGTGGTTGCTTCAAGTTGTGTATTTTTTGTCTTTTAATTATTGCCTTGGATTCAACTCCAATTCCAATATTAGTCAGTTATAGTTTGTTAAATGGCTTACAGAAACAAAATAATAAAGTGTAGACCTATCTTTGCTAAATACCTTTAACTTGAACCCATTTGCAGTACACGTTGTTCTAAGTAATTGCAATAGCATGCACACTCATATAGGGGCTAGGCATTATGGCTGAGCATGGACATGCCGAACATTGTCAATATCAAGATTAAATTCAATATTGATAAGGCCTAAAAAGAGAACAAATAATTCTAATCAAATTCTAAACAAAACAAAACAACAGCTTGTTTTAGGTAGGCTATGTCACACTTACAAGCACCATCATTTCTCCCCGTGGGCATATAATATGAAAACAATGCAGACTATGCCCATCCAAACTTTTCACAGTAGCTGGACAAAGTTCAAATAAGAGAAAGGGAGAATGTCCACTCACCGTTATACTGCTCCCAAATAGGCATATGTTTTATAAACATAATCGGAACCATATTACAGATCTTCAGAAATTGCTTTGCAATCGCGTCACGGACGTTGTCACCATAATACCAGGAAGGTGAATCAACAAGCAATCAGTATTTTTTTAAACAACAACAACAATAAATACATGCTAAATGTAATGATATCATCAAATCTCCAGGATAAAAAAGACACACATTGCCCTTGAACCATCCTTTGTTCCAGTAGAAAATATGAACATATGAAACAGAAAACAAGCAATTGTTACAGTTTACATGTAACTTCTAAATACGAGGTTTACCGGTGTTTCACCGAGGTACTCCTCTCTCGTTTCCTGATGTGCATGGACACGAAGCCTACATCATGAAGGGGGGTTTACGCAGTACCAAAACGGGACCTGTATGGCACAAATAACGTTGGCCTGCCTACAATGCATAAATAAAAAGGGAATGTCATCTCACTATTTTACTCTCAAACGTTATATTTTAATGAAGCTTTGGTGATTAAGATTTATTTCCAACCTTTCTCAGGAGCCAAAGCCTGTATCGACAGTCTTGACTACTTCGTGATTCCTTTGGGCCGGACAAAAAAAGCCTTAATTGAGTGAAGGGGTGGCTATGCTTGGTTATTAACCAAATAAAGCCTTAATTGAGTGAAGGGGTGGCTATGCTTGGTTTTTAACCAAATAAAGCCTTAATTGAGTGAAGGGGTGGCTATGCTTGGTTATTAACCAAATAAAGCCTTAATTGAGTGAAGGGGTGGCTATGCTTGGTTATTAACCAAATAAAGCCTTAATTGAGTGAAGGGGTGGCTATGCTTGGTTATTAACCAAATAAAGCCTTAATTGAGTGAAGGGGTGGCTATGCTTGGTTATTAACCAAATAAAGCCTTAATTGAGTGAAGGGGTGGCTATGCTTGGTTATTAACCAAATAAAGCCTTAATTGAGTGAAACCAAATAAAGGGGTGGCTATGCTTGGTTATTAACCAAATAAAGCCTTAATTGAGTGAAGGGGTGGCTATGCTTGGTTATTAACCAAATAAAGCCTTAATTGAGTGAAGGGGTGGCTATGCTTGGTTATTAACCAAATAAAGCCTTAATTGAGTGAAGGGGTGGCTATGCTTGGTTATTAACCAAATAAAGCCTTAATTGAGTGAAGGGTGGCTATGCTTGAAGGGGTGGCTATGCTTGTTATTAACCAAATAAAGCCTTAATTGAGTGAGGGGTGGCTATGCTTGGTTATTAACCAAATAAAGCCTTAATTGAGTGAAGGGGTGGCTATGCTTGGTTATTAACCAAATAAAGCCTTAATTGAGTGAAGGGGTGGCTATGCTTGGTTATTAACCAAATAAAGCCTTAATTGAGTGAGGGGGTGGCTATGCTTGGTTATTAACCAAATAAAGCCTTAATTGAGTGAAGGGGTGGCTATGCTTGGTTATTAACCAAATAAAGCCTTAATTGAGTGAGGGGGTGGCTAATTAACCAAATAAAGCCTTAATTGAGTGAAGGGGTGGCTATGCTTGGTTATTAACCAAATAAAGCCTTAATTGAGTGAAGGGGTGGCTATGCTTGGTTATTAACCAAATAAAGCCTTAATTGAGTGAAGGGGTGGCTATGCTTGGTTATTAACCAAATAAAGCCTTAATTGAGTGAAGGGGTGGCTATGCTTGGTTATTAACCAAAAAGCCTTAATAAAGCCTTAATTGAGTGAAGGGGTGGCTATGCTTGGTTATTAACCAAATAAAGCCTTAATTGAGTGAAGGGGTGGCTATGCTTGGTTATTAACCAAATAAAGCCTTAATTGAGTGAGGGGTGGCTATGCTTGGTTATTAACCAAATAAAGCCTTAATTGAGTGAAGGGGTGGCTATGCTTGGTTATTAACCAAATAAAGCCTTAATTGAGTGAAGGGGTGGCTATGCTTGGTTATTAACCAAATAAAGCCTTAATTGAGTGAAGGGGTGGCTATGCTTGGTTATTAACCAAATAAAGCCTTAATTGAGTGAAGGGGTGGCTATGCTTGGTTATTAACCAAATAAAGCCTTAATTGAGTGAAGGGGTGGCTATGCTTGGTTATTAACCAAATAAAGCCTTAATTGAGTGAAGGGGTGGCTATGCTTGGTTATTAACCAAATAAAGCCTTAATTGAGTGAAGGGGTGGCTATGCTTGGTTATTAACCAAATAAAGCCTTAATTGAGTGAAGGGGTGGCTATGCTTGGTTATTAACCAAATAAAGCCTTAATTGAGTGAAGGGGTGGCTATGCTTGGTTATTAACCAAATAAAGCCTTAATTGAGTGAAGGGGTGGCTATGCTTGGTTATTAACCAAATAAAGCAAAATTGGAAAAACATGTATATTTTTTCTAAATTCAAAGTATAAAGACACCAAAAGCACATCAGTTTAGGGCAGGTAGCCTAGTGGTTAGCACATTGGGCCACTAACCGAAAGGTTGCTGGATCAAATCCCAGAGCTGACAAGATAAAAATTGTAGCAGTTAACCCACTGTTTCCCTGGTGCGGTGGATGTCAATTAAGGCAGCCCCCGCACCTCTCTGATTCAGAGGGTTAAATGTGAAAGACACATTTCAGTTGAAGGCATTCAGTTGTACAACTCTCTAGGTATCTAAAACCATTTTTTTGTTTGTAATAAATATCTCTATCTGCGCTGCCTCAAATTAGCACTTTAGATTATGTTTTGGAAATGCCAGTGGACCAGTTTTTACATGACGAAATTGCAAACTAACGTGCGATGACACTAGCGCCGCCTTTATGCCAGCCGAAAATAGAGCCCAAGGTGTGTCAGTGTGTGTGTGCGTAAGTGAGTGAGTGTGTGTGTTTCTCTCTCCTGACTTGTCTGTGTGTCACAGGGTGTCTCTCCTAAAAGGGCTCTTTCACCCCACATAGCTTTACCTGGCTCTGCTGAGTGCTTTGCTCTTCAATGTGTGTGTGTGTGTGTGTGTGTGTGTGTGTGTGTGTGTGTGTGTGTGTGTGTGTGTGTGTGTGTGTGCGTGCGTGCGTGTGTGTGTGTGTGCGTGTGTGCGTGTGTGTGTGTGTTTGCATAATGGATACGTGAGTCTGCTCCGTACAGTATGTGTGTGTGTATGTGATGATACATAATTGATTCCCCCACTGTCTGTACAGAATTTGTATCTGTATGTTTGTTGTTGTTGGTTGGTTATACATCTCTGCCTCCATAAACCAGTTACTATTATATAAATCTATCACAATGAGTAGTAGGCTAGTTGAAATCTATCACTATTCTGAATCCAGTAGCTCAAGTAGCTCTCTTTATTACTGTCAATAGTCAAGTTTAGGGATGATCATTAATTCAATCTGGAAACTTCACAATAGGTTTTTTAGAGAAAGAGAGGGATCGAGAATGAGTGTGTGTGTTCATGTAATGACACAATATTGCGGTGCATGTGTGTGTGAATGGATATGGCCTTGTATAGGCCAGGTGTTTGTGTAGATGTGTATAGATGATGCATGCGTGTGTGTGTGAATGGATATGGCCTTGTATAGGCCAGGTGTTTGTGTAGATGTGTATAGATGATGCATGCGTGTGTGTGTGAATGGATATGGCCTTGTATAGGCCAGGTGTTTGTGTAGATGTGTATAGATGATGCATGCGTGTGCGTGTGAATGGATATGGCCTTGTATAGGCCAGGTGTTTGTGTAGATGTGTATAGATGATGCATGCGTGTGCGTGTGAATGGATATGGCCTTGTATAGGCCAGGTGTTTGTGTAGATGTGTATAGATGATGCATGCGTGTGCGTGTGAATGGATATGGCCTTGTATAGGCCAGGTGTTTGTGTAGATGTGTATAGATGATGCATGCGTGTGCGTGTGAATGGATATGGCCTTGTATAGGCCAGGTGTTTGTGTAGATGTGTATAGATGATGCATGCGTGTGCGTGTGAATGGATATGGCCTTGTATAGGCCAGGTGTTTGTGTAGATGTGTATAGATGATGCATGCGTGTGCGTGTGAATGGATATGGCCTTGTATAGGCCAGGTGTTTGTGTAGATGTGTATAGATGATGCATGCGTGTGTGTGTGAATGGATATGGCCTTGTATAGGCCAGGTGTTTGTGTAGATGTGTATAGATGATGCATGCGTGTGCGTGTGTGCATATATGGCCTTCCAGATTATATTTTCCATGCAGAGCTGTACTCTGTGGGCTGAATGCAGTACAGAGCCTCCATCACATCATTAGCAGTTCAACAGCATTCTCTCTACTCAGCACAGGGAAATAAGCTCTTCTCAACTGAATGTTTCTGTGTCAAATCTTAAAACAATTCAAGTTTATTGGTCGCATACATAGTTAAGCAGACTTTATAGCAGGTGCAGTGAAAAGCTTGTGTCACTAGCTCCTAAAAGTGCAGTAAAAACGTAAAACTAAATAATAATCAAATAATTGTACACAAATAATAATCAAAACTAGAAGCAAGAAATCACAAGTGTCAGGACGAATCCCAGTTAACAAGGTGACAGGGAGGTGACAGGCTAAAGAAGAATTTTTAAGCCTTGAGACATTAGAGACATGGATTGTGTATGTGTGTCATTCAGAGGGTGAATGGGCAAGACAAAATATTTAAGTGCCTTTGAATGGGGTATGGTAGGCGCACTGGTTTGAATGTGTCAAGAACTGCAACGCTGCTGGGTTTTTCCACACTCAGCAGTTTCCCTTGTGTATCAAGAATGGTCCCCCACCCAAAGTCCATCCACCCAACTTGACACAACTGTGGGAAACACTGGAGTTACCATTGGCCAGCATCATTATGGAACTCTTTCCAAACCTTGTAGAGTCCATTCCCTGACTAATTGAAGCTGTTCTGAGGGAAAAAGAGGGTGCAACTCAATGTTAGGAAGGTCTTTTCATACAGTAGCCAGACATGATAGGACAGAGGGCTTGGGCATTGACAAGAACAGCATATACAAGGAGACAAATCCTTGAACTGCTTCTGCGTGTCACCTGATGGTGTATTTATAGCTTTTTCTGGAAATCCGAAAACTGTAATGTCATGAATTCATATGGCGCCCATGCAGTTCAGGTCTAGTGGTGTTACACTAAACGGATGTATGAGTATGTTGTTTGTAGAATGAGTCAATGATGTCAATGGTTCATGTACAGTAAAATACAGCTCATATCATCCTGCAGTTTTAGGTGCAGTATTGTGTTCTGCTTACGTAGTGTAGTGTGTGTGTTTGTATCTAGACAGTGGGAAGGCTTTATTGACCAGAAGTTCTATGTTGTTCGATGCACTTAACCGTTCTGCTCTGTCAAAGAAACAGAGAGACGACCAACCACTGCTGCTGCATGTAGTGCACCACTTAACAACACACACACTACATCTCTCTCTCTCTCTCTCTCTCTCTGTGTGTGTGTGTGTGTGTGTGTTTACTGAGGCAGTGAACAGGTAGTGTAATGTATAGGTCTGGGGTTCTTTTCTGCTTATGCATTCTAATTTTGACGCCAAATCCACTGCTGGTGTGTGTGGCCAAATCAATAAATCAATCATTAAAATTGATTTATAAAGCCCTTTTTACATCAGCTGATGTCAAAGTGTAATACAAAACCCAGCCTAAAACCCCAAACAGTAAGCAATGCAGATGTAGAAGGTGGCTAGGAAAAACTCCCTAGAAAGGCAGGAACCTAGAAAGAAACATAGAGAGGAACCAGGCTCTGAAGGGTGGGCAGTCCTCTTCTGTATGTGCCGGATGGAGATTATAACAGTACATGGCCAAGATGTTCAAACATTCCTGGATGACCAGCAGTGCCAAAGAATAATAATCACAGTGGTTGTAGAGGGTGCAACAGGTGAGCACCTCAGGATTAAATGTTTTTCATAGCCGATCATTCAGAGTTAGAGACAGCAGGTGCGGTAGAGAGAGAGAGAGTCGAAAACAGCACGTCTGGTGAACAGGTCAGGGTTCCAGGAGGAAGGGTTAACCAGAAACTTGCTTTGAAGATAAAACTACTTTCAACGCACACTAATCCCGTGTCCCTGTCACTAGAGTAGTGACTTCAACTAGCTTTGGCTGCCATCTATTGGAAAGGAATGGTAACTACATTGGGAAGCTAGTTGCAGAATCAAAGTAGGCTTTAATATGCCATTTAGCAGACGCCTTTATCCAAAGCGAACTAGGTACATGGTAGTGGTAGATCATAGAAACAGAATTACAAGTTTGATTTCATGGATGGTCAGTTGTTGCATCTAAAGCTCTGTCTATGAATTTGAGATTGGTTAGATTTCTCCAGCCCCATCACTCAGCTTTTTACCGAAAGAGGAGCAGGGAGGCACTTTGTTATTTTTTTCTACTGCTGATTGCCAAGTGAAGATGCAGATTAAATACACACCAAAATATGTTACAGACACTATAAAAAATATACCATCACTCAAACAGTTAGTGAATACACAGCATCCAGCACAGCAAACAATCAATCAAACAAATGTATTTTACAAAAGCCCTTTTTACACCAAAATAATAACCACCGTGGTTATAGAGGGTGCAACAGTTCAACACTTCAGGACCAAATGCCAGTTGGCTTTTTATAGCTGAGCATTCATAGGTTGAGAGAGAGAGTCAAAACAGCAGGACCGGGACAAGGTAGCACATTTTTGTAAACTTCCCTTTATGGATGGGTGTATCTTTGAATTCACAGTTGAATGACCTGCACTTTCTCCATTTTAGGAACACCAGCCGCTCCCCCAAAGTGGCTCGCACTGTGGTGATAGTGATTAGTGATACAGCAAGTTATGGTCTTCACTGATCGCACTCTCGGTCAGCTCCATCTGTGGCGTATATGGGCAGGACTTGGTTGTATACTGATGGTACAGAGCGCAATCTAGCTGGGGCCCAAGTTCTTTAGTGATGGTCCCAGTGGACCTCTGCTCCACCGCAGCACAGGAACACTCTGGCACCAAGGGGTCAGTTTCATATCAAATTAATTTTATTATTGTATTATTCACATGCTCCGAATATAACAGGTGTAGATCTTACAGTGAAATGCTTACTTACAAGCCCCTAACCAACAGCGCAGTTTAAAAAAAATGACGGATTAGAATAAGAGATAAAAAGTAAGAAGTAATTAAAGAGCATCAGTAAAAAATAACAATATACTGTATTTGGCTATAGTTATATTGAAGAATCACTTCATATACTTTAAATAAACAATAGTCTTAGAAACAACATGGATTTGCATGTACTTCCTCTGCCTCCTGTACAGTCTCCTCCACGATGACCTTTTCTTCAGGGATGAAGATGTCATCCTGAAACCAAACAAACGTTTTGTTAAGACAACTGAACCCAAATACATGAATTGCCATTAACAAGTTACCTGACTTGTATGCTTTGTCAACACACACACACACACACACACACACACACACACACACACACACACACACACACACACACACACACACACACACACACACACACACACACACACACACACACACACACACACACACACACACACACACACACACACACAGCAAATACAGGGACATTTATTTTTCAGGAAACATTAGCTATGTCAACTTGAGTTTAGCTAAATGAGGTGGAACTAACAAAACATTATAAAAACAAGTCTGTCAACAATCTATTACAGTAACTTGACTATCTGAGGTGGGAGCTAGCTACTGCAACTACCTAATAACAAAGTTACCCAGAGAAAATATGTTGTAGTTTCAGTTGTTGCTTGCTAACGGTGTTACCCAAAACACTTCAGACATACTAGAGTTGCAACAAAGTTGTCCAGTGTCTATTCAACAAAAGCCTATTCAACAAAAGTCATGCCCGGTTAACGTTACCTCAGGCTCCATTGCATTGACTCACGTTGCCTCCTCCGTTCAGTCGCTTTTGCTTGACTCCAAAGTCACCTATGATGATGATGGTTGATCAGTAACCCCTATACCAAAACCCGCGGAATCTCAAATGGAGGCGCAACCAGAGTGCTTCAACGTAGCTCTAGCTGGGCCATCCTTTCTCTTCAGGACATGGAGCCACTTCTTCTCAAGTTGTGGGTCCTTGGGCAGCTGATGGTAGTTTACTGAGGGATTTGTTTTGAGCCAATTCATACAGCCTGGTGCTATACATTTCATGTTTGAATTATTACTTGTTGTTGCCATCTTCGTTGTCCGCACCTAACCTCACTATCTTCAATTCACTCTCCTCGCGAAAACTCAATACCACAGACAATTTGCTGATTCCTGCCAGTGATGCACTGGCATCAGTCGTTACTATGGCAATGTAAATGGCACTGACCATAGCTCAAATACAAATATAGAGATGTTTTTATGTTTATTGTATTAGTGGATTGAATACATCTCTTTATCTAAATGTACTTCCTAAAGTGTTTCCATTCCCCTTTAAACAACACTCCAGACTCTGCCAGACCCCTAGTGGAGTGATAAGTAACCCTTTATTCTCACTGCTATATGCCAGGGAGATCCACAGTGAGAGAGACGCTGCTTTGAGAGCGCCCTGACACGAGCTGGACTACAAAACAGACAAAAGGCATAACCGGATATCCATAGCAAAAAATACGAAAAGGCATAACCGGATATCCCAGGTCCATTCAACATACATACGTAATGTAAGCTCGCACCAGACACAGGTCATGTAACATCTGTTGCTCTTCACAAGCAATGAGTAGGTGAAAAGGGAAATAGCAAAAAAGCTAAGGGGGAAAAAACTGTATAGATTAGCATAAATTTCAAGCTGGTTCATGCTGGTCTATGTTGGTCAGTGCCAGTTGGATGCTGGTCAAGCTGGTCTGACCAGTATGGTCTAGCTGGTAATGCTGGCAGACCAAGCTGGTCTTTGTTGTAAAAAAAAAGTAAGCCAACCGTTAGTGGAAGTGTTGTACCAGTTGATGTGGTTTTATCATTATGTTGATGTAGATTGAGCACCTTGTTTGTCCACTCCCAGTTATACAGTCTTTGTAAGAGGTTGTGACAATCAAGAGCTTCACTGCTAAGATAACTGTACATTTTCCTGTGACTTAATGGCAGTTGATCACCAGGAAGTTCATGTCAAAAACTGACTGTCACCTTGCTTGTTATTATAAAATTCACGGTAACTTACTGTGGCTGATCTTTGTCATGCTCACCTGATGGTGTGGTAGGAAGGTCAGTTTGCTGCGAACCTAGAGGTTGATGACAAGTGAGGCTGGGTCCCAAGTGTAGTCACCACAAATAATGCATAATAGTTGTCACCTAATGTTATAAGCTTTATTTTAACCAGAAAAGTTAATTGAAGATACTTAGCTACTGGCAGCGAGTTGCAAGTATGCTACTGTGCATTTTAGAACAACTTACTAACAGTTAGGTTGCCAGTTATGCTGTTGGCAGTCAGTTGCCAGTGAGTTAGTAGCAGCTACTGGCTATTAAGTTACTGGTAATTTTACAATAACATACTGACAACTGGTGGCCAATTCAGTCACACAGAATTCACAACTTCCAGGAAACTAACTTCCATTGAGTTACTGTGAAATGCACAGTAACATCTCAACAGTTCTGCTCATTAACGTCAAATTCACTTACGATTGTAAAACTTACCATATTAAAACAGTTGCTCAAACTTTGATAACATAACCATCAACCACTTAAACTGGTACAACACCTCCACTGACGCTTGGCACAAATACACATGTATTAGACCATGCCCCCAAATATGCTACTGAACCCTACATTGCCCCCACCTACATTTCAAAGCGCAGTGATGATTGTACATTACATGCAAAATATTGGATAGAAAAATGTACCATTATAATAGTCTATCCGTACATGTAGCCTGGAGGACCTGACCAGTACCATGTGACTTCCATCTATGTGTATGTGTACCTCTGAAGATACATTATGTGTTTATTTGACCTTTTTGTTTCCAAGGGAACAACATTGTACCCTAACCGTACCCTAATTTTGAGCGTGTGGATATATGTTCTTGGTAATAATGACGTACGTGATGGCAATGCGGAAACATTAATGCACTTCTGCCGAAAAACGTACGAGTGGAAATCCCCAGAGCATTTTGCTCACTTTACATCAAGTGTCCCTGAGCACTGCATTTTTACGTTGGTGTTGTCTGGTAATCAGACAATTATTGACTTGATTTAGAAAAGTGCAGAACTGTATTCTTGCCATTAAATTGTGGCCAATGTCTGTCATGCCCACAGACCTGGTAGTGTAGTAGGAAATGCAGGTCATTAGCAACCAAGCAAATCAAATTAAGTCAAATTTATACAGTCTCCTGAGGGGGGAGACTGCCCTCTTCAAGACAGTCTTGGTGTGTTTGGACCATAATAGTTAGTTGGTGATGTGGATACCAAGGAACATGAAGCTCTCAACCTGCACCACTACAGCTCCATCGATGAGTATGGGGCTGTGCTCGGTCATTCTTTTCCTGTAGTCAACAATCAACTCCTTTGTCTTGATCACGTTGAGGGAGAGGTTTTTATCCTGGCACCACACGGCCAGGTCTCTGACCTCCTCCCTATAGGCTGTCTCCGCTCCGAGACAGGATTGTGTTGTGGCACAGGTCTGAGGAAGCATACCAAAACATTTCTGCAGCATTGAAGGTCCCCAAGAACATAGTGGCCTCCATAATTCTTAAATGGAAAAAGTTTGGAGCCACCAATACTCATCCTAGAGCTGGCCGCCCAGCCAAACTGAGCAATCATGGGAGAAGGACCTTGGTCAGGGAGGTGACCAAGAACCTGATGGTTACTCTGACAGAGTTCCTCTGTGGAAATGGGAGAACCTTCCAGAAGGACAACCATCTCTGCAGCACTCCACCAATCAGGCCAATATGGTAGAGTGTCCAGACAGAAGCCACTCCTCAGTAAAATACACATGACAGCCCACTTGGAGTTTGTTAAAAGGCACCTAAAGGACTCTCAGGCCATGAGAAAAAATATTCTCTGGTCTGATGAAACCAAGATTGAACTCTTTGGCCTGAATGCCAAGCGTCACATCTGGAGGAAATCTGGCACCATCCCTACAGTGAAGCATGGTGGTGGCAGCATCATGCTTTGGGATGTTTATCAGCGGCAGGGACTGGGAGACTAGTCAGGATCGAGGGAAACGGAGCTGTACTCTGTACTTTGAACGGAGCAAAGTACAGAGAGCTCCTTGATGAAAACCTGCTCCAGAGCGCTCAGGACTTCAGACTGAGGCAAAGATTTATCTTCCGATAGGACAACGACCCTAAGCACTCAGCCAAGACAGTGCAGGAGTGGCTTCGGGACAAGTCTCTGAATATCCTTGAGTGGCCCAGCCTGAGTCCTGACTTGAACCTGATCGAACTTCTCTGGAGAGACCTGAAAAAAAGCTGTGCAGTGTTTGAGAGGATTTGGGCCAAAGGTGCTTCAACTAAGTACTGAGTAAAGGGTCTGAATACTTATGTAAATATAACGTAACAAAATGTGGAAAAAGTCTAGGGGTCTGAATACTTTCCGAAGGCACTGCATATTAAAAACTGCAAGCGTTTCTCTCCACCCTATGGCAAAATGTGTTGTAGAATTGTCGGAAATATACTGTAAAACAGCTAATTGTCCTCCCTGCCGACAGCAAAATGAGAAGAATGGCATGAAATGTGTTATAAAATTGCTGAATCTTCTCTCTGCCCCATGGCAAATTGTACAGAATTGCAGTAAACTTGTTTTAAAATAGCAACATGTTCTCTACAACCCAAGGCAAAATGTGTAGAATTGCATAGAATAAAAAATAAATAATAATAATCTCCGCTGTCAAGAGCGGAGCCACTAAAAAAATGTCCTCGCTGTGTGTGTGTGTGTGTGTGTGTGTGTGTGTGTGTGTGTGTGTGTGTGTGTGTGTGTGTGTGTGTGTGTGTGTGTGGGGGGGTATGGATGTGTATACGCAGACCGAGCATCTGCGAGCATCTGCGGACCCTCATAATAAGTTCCGATGTTTTGTGGCGCCCATCCCCATCAAAGTTGCCTATACTGCACTAGAGGTTGCATGTTATTAGATTAGTCTAATAAGGGTTAAGAGTTATAATGTGCATCATTCATCACCATTGATCTATCCTAATCAATAATCAATCATTTGTTCTGTGGTCCTTAACACCCTGCTGACCCCTACACAGAGCAAGGCTTGTTAGAGTAAAGATCAGGCCGCACATTCAGCGCCCTGCGGGTCACAGGTCATAGCCAGAGAATTAGAACTAATTGATTGGAATCAGCTCTAACATCCATGTACCCAATATTGTGTTGCAATAAAGGCCTGTTTAGTGTTATGGTTGTTTCGAATTAATGTCTATTCTATGATGAGTATTTATACGCTTAGGGAACGTGGGTGCCAATAAGTACATCGCTTTTTCCAATACAAGTGCAAGACAAAATAGGCCTACATAAATAATCTGTGGAATTCACAGACTGTATATTTTAAGCTGGGGTGTCTATACACCACTATGACCCGTCACTGTAGTAGCACTTTGCTTGATGCATAGTGAGGACACTGACTAGATGAAGGGAACCCTTCACAGGTCAGTGCTAGTACCTTATTCAATATGCAGGTGTACTGGAGTGGTAGTATATACAGGTCAGTGTCAGTACCCTATTCAATATGCAGGGGTACTGGAGTGGTAGTATATACAGGTCAGTGTCAGTACCTTGTTCAATATGCAGGGGTACTGGAGTGGTAGAATATACAGGTCAGTGTCAGTACCTTATTCAATATGCAGGGGTACTGGAGTGGTAGTATATACAGGTCAGTGTCAGTACCTTGTTCAATATGCAGGGGTACTGGAGTGGTAGTATATACAGGTCAGTGTCAGTACCTTGTTCAATATGCAGGGGTACTGGAGTGGTAGTATATACAGGTCAGTGCCAGTACCTTATTCAATATGCAGGGGTACTGGAGTGCGTATTTTCCTGACACCACACTCCGAGGGCCCTCACCTCCTCCCTGTAGGCCGTCTCGTCGTTATTGGTAATCAAGCCTACCACTGTTGTGTCGTCCGCAAACTTGCTGATTGAGTTGGAGGCGTGCGTGGCCACGCAGTCGTGGGTGAACAGGGGGTACAGGAGAGGGCTCAGAACGCACCCTTGTGGGGCCCCAGTGTTGAGGATCAGCGGGGTGGAGATGTTGTTGCCTACCCTCACCACCTGGGGGCGGCCCGTCAGGAAGTCCAGTACCCAGTTGCACAGGGCGGGGTCGAGACCCAGGGTCTCGAGCTTGATGACGAGCTTGGAGGGTACTATGTTGTTAAATGCCGAGCTGTAGTCGATGAACAGCATTCTCACATAGGTATTCCTCTTGTCCAGATGGGTTAGGGCAGTGTGCAGTGTGGTTGAGAT
Source organism: Oncorhynchus keta (assembly GCF_023373465.1). Classification (NCBI taxonomy): domain Eukaryota; kingdom Metazoa; phylum Chordata; class Actinopteri; order Salmoniformes; family Salmonidae; genus Oncorhynchus; species Oncorhynchus keta. The sequence continues at coordinate 22,719,212 of NC_068442.1, forward strand.
TGCATCGTCTGTAGACCTATTTGGGCGGTAAGCAAATTGGAGTGGGTCTAGGGTGTCAGGTAGGGTGGAGGTGATATGGTCCTTGACTAGTCTCTCAAAGCACTTCGTGATGACGGAAGTGAGTGCTACGGGGCGGTAGTCGTTTAGCTCAGTTACCTTAGGTTTCTTGGGAACAGGAACAATGGTGGCCCTCTTGAAGCATGTGGGAACAGCAGACTGGGATAGGGATTGATTGAATATGTCCGTAAACACACCAGCCAGCTGGTCTGCGCATGCTCTGAGGGCACGGCTGGGGATGCCGTCTGGGCCTGCAGCCTTGCGAGGATTGACACGTTTAAATGTTTTCCTCACGTCGGCTGCAGTGAAGGAGAGTCCGCATGTTTTGGTTGCAGGCAGTGTCAGTGGCACTGTATTGTCCTCAAAGCGGGCAAAAAAGTTATTTAGTCTGCCTGGGAGCAAGACATCCTGGTCCGTGACAGGGCTGGTTTTCTTTTTGTAATCCGTGATTGACTGTAGACCCTGCCACATACCTCTTGTGTCTGAGCCGTTGAATTGAGATTCTACTTTGTCTCTATACTGACGCTTAGCTTGTTTGATTGCCTTGCGGAGGGAATAGCTACACTGTTTGTATTCGGTCATCTTTCCGGTCACATTGCCCTGATTAAAAGCAGTGGTTCACGCTTTCAGTTTCACGCGAATGCTGCCATCAATCCACGGTTTCTGGTTTGGGAATGTTTTAATCGTTGCTATGGGAACGACATCTTCAACGCACGTTCTAATGAACTCGCACACCGAATCAGCGTATTCGTCAATGTTGTTGTCTGACGCAATACGAAACATATCCCAGTCCACGTGATGGAAGCAGTCTTGGAGTGTGGAATCAGATTGGTCGGACCAGCGTTGGACAGACCTCAGCGTGGGAGCTTCTTGTTTTAGTTTCTGTCTGTAGGCAGGGATCAACAAAATGGAGTCGTGGTCAGCCTTTCCCGAAAGGAGGGCGGGGCAGGGCCTTATATGCATTGCGGAAGTTAGTATAGCAATGATCCAAGGTTTTGCCAGCCCTGGTTGCGCAATCGATATGCTGATACAATTTAGGGAGTCCTGTTTTCAGATTAGCCTTGTTAAAATCCCCAGCTACAATGAATTCAGCCTCAGGATGTGTGGATTCCAGTTTGCAAAGAGTCAAATAAAGTTTGTTCAGAGCCATCGATGTGTCTGCTTGGGGGGGAATATATACGTCTGTGATTATAATCGAAGATAATTCCCTTGGTAGATAATGCGGTCGACATTTGATTGTGAGGAATTCTAAATCTGGTGAACAGAAGGACTTGAGTTCCTGTATATTGTTGTGGCCACACCACGTCTCATTAGCCATAAGGCATACGCCCCCACCCCTCTTCTAACCAGAAAGATGTTTGTTTCTGTCGGCGCGATGCGTGGAGAAACCAGCTGGCTGCACCGACTCCGATAGCGTCTCTCCAGTGAGCCATGTTTCCGTGAAGCAAAGAACATTACAGTCTCTGATGTCCCTCATTGTGCAGGGGTACTGGAGTGGTAGTATATACAGGTTAGTGTCAGTACCTTATTCAATATGCAGGGGTACTGGAGTGGTAGTATATACAGGTCAGTGCCAGTACCTTATTCAATATGCAGGGGTACTGGAGTGGTAGTATATACAGGTCAGTGTCAGTACCTTATTCAATATGCAGGGGTACTGAAGTGGTTGTATATACAGGTCAGTGTCAGTACCTTATTCAATATGCAGGGGTACTGGAGTGGTTGTATATACAGGTCAGTGCCAGTACCTTATTCAATGTGCAGGGGTACTGGAGTGGTTGTATATACAGGTCAGTGCTAGTACCTTATTCAATATGCAGGGGTACTGGAGTGGTTGTATATACAGGTCAGTGCCAGTACCTTATTCAATATGCAGGGGTACTGGAGTGGTTGTATATACAGGTCAGTGTCAGTACCTTATTCAACATGCAGGGGTACTGGAGTGGTTGTATATACAGGTCAGTGTCAGTACCTTATTCAATATGCAGGGGTACTGGAGTGGTAGTATATACAGGTCAGTGTCAGTACCTTGTTCAATATGCAGGGGTACTGGAGTGGTAGTATATACAGGTCAGTGCCAGTACCTTCTATGCGGAGTGCCTGGTCACAGCCCTTAGCCGTGGTATATTTGCCATATACCCCAAACCCCTGAGATGCCTTATTGCTATTATAAAATGTTTACCAACGTAATTAGAACAGTACAAATAAATGCTTTGTGATACCCTTGGTATACGGTCTGATATACCACGGATGTCAGCCAATCAACATTCAGGGCTCGAACCACCCAGATTATAATAAATAGATAAATACTAAGGGTAATGGCAACGTGTGTGTGTGTGCGTGCGTGCGCCTGCATCTGTATGTGTGTGTGTGTGTGTGTTTGTGTGTTGTTATGTGGTGACCTACATGTAGCAGCAGTGGTTTGTAGTTACTCTGTTTCTTCGACAGAGTGGTGTGAATGTTACAGAGACACATTAAGCCTAGCAGAAATGCAGAACACAACACACACACACACACACACACACACACACACACACACACACACACACACACACACACACACACACACACACACACACACACACACACACACACACACACACACACACACACACACACACACACACAGTCAGCGGCACTAGCAGGCAACTCTTCTTGGAGTAATAGCCAAAAATGATCTCTCCAGCCGCCAGCACCCCTCCCTCTCACCCCAGGAGTGAACCCTTCACCAAGTCAGTGTCCTCACTATGCATCAAGCAAAGTGCTACTACAGAGACGGGTCATAGTCCGGGGCCCGCAACGAGGGTGCCCAGTCCGGGGGCGGCGGTGAGGTTCCCCACACCAGAGGCGTCACCAAAGCGGGGTGAGCCAGAGGTGGAGCGGGGACTGGGCACCCTCGTCACTGGGGGCCCCGGGATGGGCACCCTCGTCACTTGGGGTCCCGGGATGGATACCCTCGTCACTGGGGGCCCCGGGATGAGTACCCTCGTCGCTGCGGGCCCTGGGATGGGACCCTCGTCGCTGGGGGCCCTGGCATGAGTACCCTCGTCGCTGCAGGCCCCGGGATGGGACCCTCATCGCTCTGGGCCCCGGGATGGGCACCCTTGTCACTGGGGGCCCCGGGCTGGGCACCCTCGTCTCTGGGGGCCCCGGGCTGGAGGCCGTCTCTGGAGGCTCCTGACTGGACAGCTGTCCCTGATTTGAGAACCATACCCGGCTAAAACATAGAAATACAAAATCATAGATAACAAAACAGAATTTCCACCCCAAATCACATCCGGTAATGTACTGTGTGTCATTAAGCAGTGCTTGTTTTGATACCGTATTTATATTACAGTAGGTGTACTGTAATATGAAATACAGAACTTTACTTGCCACTGAGCTGATTGTAAGCTACTGTCAAATTCACAGTAACCCCTTTATGGTGCTGAACTAGTATGGAGAAGAAAACAATAACTATGTACACATTGGCATCCATTGTTACCCAACCATATAATTACTAATCATAGAACAGATATTCTCATTCAAAACAACCATAACACTAAATAGACTTTTATTGGGCACATGAATGTTAGAGCTGATTCCATTCTAGAAGTTCTAATTCTCTGGCTATGACCTGTGACCCGCAGGGCGCTGACCGTGAGGTCTGATCGTTACTCTAATTAGCCCTGCTCTGTGTAGGGGTCAGCAGGTCATTAAGGACCAGAGAACACATGATTGATTATTGACTAGGATGGTTTAATGGTGATAAAAGATGCACATTATAGGTATTAACTCGTATTAGACTAATCTGATACCACACTATCTCTAGTGCATTGGTAGCAGCAGTATCTATCATCGAGTCACTAGCTCTGTCAGATCTCTCATTGTCTGAACAGCCAGCCTTGAGTTGAACAGATCTGCTGCAAAGGGAAGGGATCACTGCCGCTACCAAGCTTTCCAACCAAGGTGCATGAATTGAGAAGTAAACTGAAGGAGGAAATTGAGTAACACTTGGAAGACAATGTAATAAAAATGTAAAAAAGCTAATTTATTGCTAAAAGTAGAACCATTGCCTTCATCATGTTGTTTATTAGATCTATTCAATAAATACTAGACCCTCACTTGGTTGTCCAAAGTCTAAACAGAACACATATTTTAACAGACACACCTGGACATGATCCGAAACAACACAATGATCTTTGCAGCAGAGGGAGCACCCCCCCCTATCCACTTTGACGGGACCGCACTGGAGAAGGAGGAAGGCTTCAAGTTCCTCGGCGTACACATCACTGACAAACTGAAATGGTCCACCTACACAGATAGTGTGGTGAAGATGGTGCAGCAGCGCCTCTTCAACCTCAGGAGGCTGAAGAAATGTTGCTTGGCACCTAATATCCTCACAAACTTTTACAGATGCTCAATTGAGAGCATCCTGTCGGGCTGGTACGGCAATTGCACTGAGTGCAACTGCAGGGCTCTCCAGAGTGTGGTGCGGTCTGCACAATTCATCACCAAATTACCTGCCCTACAGGACGCCTAGAGCAGCCGATGTCACAGGAAGGCCAAACAGATCATCAAGGACAACAACCACCCGATCCACTCCCTGTTCACCCCGCTATCATCCAGAAGGCATGGTCAGTACTTGTGCATCAAAGCTGGGACAGAGAGACTGAAAAACAGATTCTATATCAAGGCCATCAGACTGTTAAATAGCCATCACTAGCACATTAGAGGCTGCTGCCTATATACATGGACTTGAAATCACTGGCCACTTTAATAAATGGAAGGCTAGTAACTTTAACTCCATTCCGCTCTGACATTGCTAGTCCATAAATGTATATATTCTTAATTCCATTCATTTACTTACATTTTTGTGTATTGGGTATATGTTGTGAAATTGTTAGCTATTATTTGTTAGATAGTACTGCACTGTTGGAGCTACACATGCAATAACATCTGCTAAACACGTGTATGTGACCAATAACGTTTTATTTGATACACTACTACATTTCTGGCAGATTTTTGCAATCGCAACATGGTTAGGACTGTATTCTGACTTGAGATCCATGCACTTAACCCACATTTCCTCCCATTCCTCCTCCCAAGTCTCCCATTGACATCAAGGAATGATTTACCTGAATGACTGAGATCAGTGCACTTATCTCGATGCTGAATAGAGCTGTTAGGGACAGAACAGGACAGGATGGTCTGGAATGTACAACAAATTAGTAACACCTGCTTTTTCAATGAGCTAGACTAACCAGGTGAATCCAGGTGAAAGGTATGATCCCTTATTGTAGTTTATGGGAAGGAGACAGGTTAAAGATGGATTTTTAATCATTGAGTCAATTGAGGCATAGATTGTGTATGTGTGCCATCAGAGAGTGAATGCGCAAGACAAAATATGTAAGTGCCTTTGAACAGGGTCTGGCAGTAGGTGCCAGGTGCGACCATTTGAGTGTGTCAAGAACTGCAAAGCTGCTGGTTGTTTTACGCTCAACAGTTTCCTGTGTGTATCAAGAATGGTCCACCACCCAAAGAACATCCAGCCAACTTGACACAACCGTGGGAAACATTGGAGTCAACATGGGCCCACATCTCTGTGGAACGCCTTTGACATCTTGTAGAGTCCATGCCACGACAAATTTAAGCTCTTTTGAGTGCAAAGAGGGGGTGTAACTCAATAGTTTGGAGTCACTTAGAAATGTCCTTTTTGAAAGAAAAGCAGTTTGCACTGTTCTGTTAAGGGAGTAGTATACAGAGTTGTACCAGATCTTTAGTTTCTTGGCAATCATTTCTCAGAACAAGAATAGACTGACGAGTTTCAGAAGAAAATACTTTGTTTCTGGCCATTTTGAGCCTGTAATTGAACCTACAAATGTTGATGCTCCAGATACTCAACTAGTCTAAAGAAGGCCAGTTGTATTGCTTCTTTAATTAGGACAACAGTTTTCAGCTGTGCTAACATAATTGCAAAAGGGTTTTCTAAAATGATAAAATGCCTTTTAAAATGATAAACTTGGATTAGCCTACACAATTTGCCATTGGAACAGGAGTGATGGTTGCTGATAATGGGCCTCTGTAGGCCACTGTAGATATTCCAGAAAAAAATCTGCCGTTTCCAGCTACAATAGTCATTTACAACATTAACAGTGTCTACACTGTATTTCTGATACATTTGATGTTATTTTAATGACGCTGTATATATAGTAGGAGTATATACATAATATACTCCTAGGACTTTTAGTAGTCTTTAGACCAGGGTTTTGTTGAATCATCTTAGGCCTGTGTGTAGGGTGCTGGTGTGTGTTTAGTTGTACCTCTCTATTTACGGAACAACAATTCTTCCTACCCTAAAACACATGTAAATAACACATGAACTGTCCATCTTACCCAACACATAGGTAGGAGTGTGAGGAGTGTTTCTGGAAAACCAAACTTACACACATGCTTACCCACGCACACATACACACGCGCACACAAGCAGGCACGGCATCTTAATGGTTCTGTGGGAAATCCTGCATGGTGTGCACCGTTTATGTATATGCTTCATAGAGAGATGGAGGGAGAAAGAGAGAGACAGAGTCAAGTATAGAGAGATCCACACAGGAAGTAAGGGGAACAGAAAAGGGCTCTGCTCGTGTGTGACCCTGTAATGAGAGGTCTCTAGCTCTCTCACACCAATGGTGGAGCTTTTGGACAGACAAGAGATACAGATAAACACACACACAGTGTAGAGGGGTGATTACTGTGGTCCATCGATCCTGCATGTCCTCTCTCTGCAGGGTGCGTGTCATTATCAACAACCCTGCCTGTTGGAGAGGGATGAGAGAGAAAAACTGGTTCCACATTTTGTTCGGTTCTGTGCAAGTGCAGTGTGAAGCTGATTGTAAACTAAAATTATTTTTTTTGTTGCGCTCGTGTCTCTTGGTGTCCCCTGCGCTGTGCTGAGCTTAAGTGTTTTACGCATTGCAAGTACTGTAGGTGTGAGCAGAGCACACATTTGACAAGAATGGAATATCTATTGTCTTGTGTGTGTAACATAGTCACAGCTTAAGGAGAAAAGGTTAGAGGGGATAGATAGGAGAGAGAGGGTGAGCAGGAGGAGAAAGAGAAAGGGGAGGAGAGTGAAAGATAATGTAGCAGGTGACCTTTAGGCTGTAAGTTCAGGTCATGATTAGTCTCTCGGTCACACGCTAACAGGCTACATCAGGGTAGAGATCTGCTACTCTCCATCTTTACCGTTCATTAATTTTCCTTTTGTCTCTTCCCTCTTTTTCTCCATGTCCAATTTGTGAACCATGTAACCAAGACTAACTGGATGGTGTGGGCATGGGCGTCGGCATGGGCGTCGGCATGTGCGTGTCCCTAAACGTTGTTTGTTTGCTGACCCATTCTCTATCTCTACCTCTCTCTAGGTTTCTCTGGTGATGTAGCTACTGTATGTACCATGACCCAGAAGCTCTTTGTCTTGTCTGGTTCTTGTCAGGTAAGACACTGCACGATTTAGGGGGAATGTTATGGTGTGGTTTTCAGACACCATAACCTACATTCTCAATGGAACACATTACAGCACGACATTATTTATCAGATACATGTCATCATAAGCCAACCAAGAGCTGGCTAGTGTAAGAATGCGGTGTGTGTGATGTGTGTATGTGCGTAATGTGTGTATGCGTGTGATGTGTGTATTTTTGTATGTGCGTGTAGTATAGGAATGTTTTAAGATATTATTATTTGACTCATCAGTTGAACATGAATTTTATGAGCTGCCAATTAGATGACAGCATGCTGTTAAAGAAAGGCCCTGGGTGAACGGCTGCTAGTCTCCAAAGCAATCTGCACCGAAAACACATACGTACACGAAAAAGACCACAATGGGCTATATCTGTTCTCTATGTGGTCTTTCTCTCCAGAGACTGAGAGTCACACTGGACAGCAGATGGAAAATAAGAGATAGAAGAGAGAGAAGAAAGGAAAGAGGCAGCAGAGTAGGAAAGGAAAAGAGGAGGTAGGAGAGGTAGGAGAGGAGTGATAGAGGAGACAAAATAAAACATGGTGCTCATCAAAATGCTGGTCAACCAAGTTGTGGTGCAGGGCTGTGACATAAAGAGAGAGATAAAGAGAGAGAGAGGGGGAGAAAAGGAGAGAGAGGGGGAAAGAGGAGGAGAGGGAGGGGGAAAATTGAGAGAGAGAGAGAGAGAGAGAGAGAGAGAGAGAGAGAGAGAGAGAGAGAGAGAGAGAGAAAGAAGAGAAGGGGTGGTGAGTTCTCTCTCAGGACAGTATGTTCATGTTATTTAGATAAGATTTCTCTTCTGTAGAGTGAGAAGTTTATAAGAGGTAACAGTCTATAGGGGGGTTGGGTGGGAGACTGATCGTAAAGTTAACTCAGGGCACATTTTCGCCCCTGCAAGAATAATCCTGTTAATTTTCACTGCTCTTGAATCACACACACGAACACACACACACTTTTCCTTGTCGCATGATGTCATCTTGGAAAAGATTGCTTGAATGGTCCTTCTGTGGCTCAGTTGGTAGAGCATGGCGCTTGTAACGCCAGGGTAGTGGGTTCAATTCCCGGGACCACCCATACGTAGAATGTATGCACACATGACTGTAAGTCGCTTTGGATAAAAGCGTCAGCTAAATGGCATATATTATTATATTATTATTTATCTTTCATAAGTACAGAACCTAGTGGGGGATAAACTCCTAATTAGCTGCAGAATAACCCCATTGATGAGACAACCTACAGTAATGAACCTACTGTTTGGGACTACCTACAGTAGAAGGAGTACATTGTGTTAAACATAGCAGAGTTAGTAACAGACTAGAGTGTATACACAGGAACAGCCTATTGGAGTGTCTGAGCTCAGAGCTGACTGCATCTCAGAGAATCTTTCATCCGCCTACATGCTGACACACATACATACTGTTGTGTCTTTGGCTATACCGGATTAAGTGATATGACATGCTATTCTATAAAATAATTTCTCTGTAATTAATACTACCTGATTAAGCTAATCAGGTAAATAATTAACTAGAAAGTCGGCCGCACCACAAAATAATGTTTATAGAGCTGTTATCTTCCGAATAAACTCTTAAAGACCTAGTAGTCTTTTACATCAATAGCAGTCAATATTTATTCATCACCTTGTTTAGTCTCATCTGAACGTTGTAAATACTTGACAAACCATGGAATCAGCAATACAAAATTTGGTTTCATTATTTATTTACTAAATACCTAAATAATCACACAGAATTACATCTACACAGAATGGATCATACATTGTTTACAAATGATGTCATAAAGAAAACTTCCCTGGTGGACAGAGCCGACATGACGCCTGGTTACACAAAGGAAAGGGGGTTGGGTTTGAATGAAAGAGCGGGAAGACTGAGGAACAAAGGGAGAAACTATGTCTCTATCGGGCCGTAGGCAGCTATGCTATCGTAAATACGCATTCTAAATTACTGCCCATTTGAAAAAGGAGAATGCAATACATATTTACTCTGAACTGCACTTCGGTAGATTGTTCGTAGATGGGAGACCGGGTGGTCCAGCATGGATCTCTGGTCCTCTGAAGAATGGGTGGGTGGTAAAGGGTGGTAAACTTGATACGTTGTAGTATCGTTGTGTGTGTCAGACTGGATACGTCCTCCATCCTTTCCTAGCCCACGTTTACAGTTGCTACGCTAACGCAACGGCTAGGAGGTATCACTTCTTTAGTGAATAAGAGTTCAAAGTTCATACCAACTTGCCATGCTTTAAGCTCATGCTATATTCTGGCTGGTGAAGTTGAAATTCATCCTTCTGGCGTGTAGGTCGTCACCTTCACATTGAAATTCAATGCTAATTTCGTCAGGTTCTTGCTGAGATTGGCTTAGTTCTGTAGGTGGTCTTTGTCCTTTCAACGTGGGGACTGCCAGTCCACACGTCCTTGGAACAGGAAGTTACATTTTCGTCAAGGGGCTTATATAGGATTGGGAGAGAGGGCTGTGTCTCATAGTTTACAACCACTGTCTGTTCACATGGGCGGGGCCACTGTGTTGGCAGAGTTTACAACCACTGTCTGTTCACATGGGCGGGGCCCCTGAGTTGGCAGACTTTACTCTATGACAAACCGTCCTCTCATTAAGAAGCTAAATTACATTTAATATTTCACAAAGAGTTTCATATTTAAACATTTAAATTGCACTACACTTCTATGTGAATCTGATAACTATAATGTGTAAACCTTTCAAGATGCAGTTTATGTCGTCCTATGATCAGTAATCATGTCTCAGACGTCAACTGAACTGAACTGATTAAGTCCCAAAGCATATTTTCAACTGGTTGGATTACCGACATATGGTTCCATTTCCCATCATTTGATGTCACCAGCCACTCTCCCAATGTTAACAAAGGGATTTTCAATAGTCTCATCGAGTAGATAGAGTAGAGAGAGAAAAGGGGGGAAAGGTATTTATGGTGGTCATAAACCTCCCTCTCAGGCCAATGTCATGACAATACACACACACACACACACACACACACACACACACACACACACACACACACACACACACACACACACACACACACACACACACACACACACACACACACACACACACACACACACACACACACACACACACACACACTGATAGGACAGAAGAAAGCACTCAGATCATACATAGTGAACCTCTCTCCCTATCTCTATCCCTCTCTCTCTCTCTCTGTTGTGTTGTTGGAACGTATGTGTTGTAAGGCATTATTTCAGGGGGTTCAGTGGAATAGAATTAGATTGTTGGTTGTGAAGAGACAGTGGTTTTAGTTCTGCTGGGTAGATAGGCATGTTCTGGGCTTAGGGAAACAGAAAGGGAGCTTTACTTGAGGACTTAGCATCAGTTTGGGTACTCACACAGACACACATACACACACACACACACACACACACACACACACACACACACACACACACACACACACACACACACACACACACACACACACACACACACACACACACACACACACACACACACACACACACACACACACACACACACACACACACACACACACACACACACACAAACACAGTCTCACAAGAAAATGTGCTGTGTCTGCGTCAGTGTTGGCAGGTATGTGGGAGCTCACACAAACAGTCAGAGTGTAAGGCATGGGCGAGTGAGGAATCATTGAAACAGAGTTCAGATTCAGGAAGAGTTCCAGAGCAGTGGCATCTGAACCCTGGGCTTCTATATCAGCTATCTGAACAGACTTATCCTAAAACAGCCACAGGCACAAACACCTATGCACATACACCTACACAAATACACCTACACATACTGTATACACATACACACATACACCTGAACACATGCACCTATACACCTACACCTACACACATACACCTAAACACATACACCTACACACATACACCTACACACATGCCGCACACGCAGGCACACACAGCATTGCGCAGGGAGAAGAGTAATAGAGTTTGCTGCAGTAGAGAGAGATTTGGGAAAGAAGCTGAGAGAGGGGGGAGACAGAAAGAGGATGAGAGAGCGAGAGAGCAAGAGAGAGAGGCATTCTCCAAACCGTCTCCTATCCTTTTAGTCATGGTCTGACTGGCTGTGAAGTAGACATTACTGTCAGCTCTTGTTAACAATACCCCAAAAGTCTCCCATAACTCTCAGAAAACTCGAACATAACTCTAACATATTTGATGTCAGCACAAAACATGGAGTTTGTCACTTGTACAGTAGATACATAGAGCTGCTTTGAGATGAGTTGTTTAGCCTTATCTCTTGTTGTTCTGCACCCCCCCCCTCTTTCTCTCTCCTCTCCTCTAGAAGGTCTGATGTCTAGACCGTGTGCTCCTTCATGTGTGGTCCAGTTGAACTCTCCTTGACCATTCGATGGACCACAAACAGACCAGCAGCTACTGTGACCGCACTACTTCACCTTGACTCTTCACCCCTTTACCTTTGAACCCTCACCCCTGACCCATACTCTTGACCTCTAACCCCTCACTCCAAACCCTTAACCTTACTCCTCTCCTCTCCTCTCCTCTCCTCTCCTCTCCTCTCCTCTCCTCTCCTCTCCTCTCCTCTCCTCTCCTCTCCTCTCCTCTCCACCCTCTCCTCTCCTCTCCTCTCCTCTCCTCTCCACTCCTCTCCTCTCCTCTCCTCTCCTCTCCTCTCCACTCCACTCCTCTCCTCTCCACTCCACTCCACTCCACTATGTTATCCCGCATCTCTACAGTCCTCCTAGCTGTGTTGTGTTGGTGTGTGCTAGTGTCTCTGGGGGTGGACCCCCCTCACCCCCGTCGAGAGATCCGGATCGAGGGAGACCTGGTCTTGGGGGGGCTGTTCCCAGTCCATGAGAAGGGGGGAGGGATAGAGGAGTGTGGGAGGGTGAACGAGGACAGAGGGATCCAGAGGTTGGAGGCCATGCTGTTTGCTATAGACAGGATCAACTCTGATCCTACTCTACTGCCTGGAGTCAGTCTGGGAGTTCACATACTGGACACCTGTTCTAGAGATACATACGCACTGGAACAGGTTGGTGAGCACTCACACACATACACACATAAGCACACACACATTTGATTTCTTCCTGCTTTTTAAGCTTTTGCTGTAGAGAAATTATACAAATGGCATAATAAGCTTGCCCTTTAAATAAATTTCAAGGTAAGCCTAATTGTAGCTCATAGAAAACACTGTCAATATTCCATTTACAGTCTTTAAATAAGTGTTTATTGAGTATGTGTGTGTGTGCTTCCCAGGCGCTGGAGTTTGTGCGTGCATCTCTGACCAAGGTGGACGATACAGAGTTTATCTGTCCTGATGGATCCTACGCTCTACAGGAAGACATTCCCCTGGCCATTGCTGGAGTTATAGGAGGATCCTATAGCAGTGTGTCTATACAGGTAACACACACACAGAAACAACCCCCCACACACACACACACACACACACACACACACACACACACCCACGCACACCCACACACCCACACACACACACACACGCACAAATACATTCACGCAGCTCCAGTGGTATGGTATTGTGACAGACTAAGGTGATTTGCATAATTTAGCATAACATCTCCTCCTCTTCCTCTGTGACTGCACAAAGCATCCTCCCCCTCCCCCCCTCTTCTACCCTCCCCCCACTCTCCTCCCTTCCCCCACTCTCCTCTCCTCTACCCCCCTCTCCTCTCCTCCCTCTCCTTTCCTCTACCCCCTCTCCTCTCCCCTCTCCTCCCCTTCCCTCTGCTCTCCACAGTGCTCCTCTACTCTATCAGACCCAACTCCCTCATCTCTACAACTCTGTCTCTGTTTTTCTCAGTCTCTCTTTTTTTAGTCAATCTCTCTCTCTTTCTCTTCCTCTCCACCTCTCTGTTTGTATTAAAAGCTGTCACTCCCTCACTCTGAGGGGAGAGCCCAGTGTATTCTGACCTCAGTCCACTCTCCTCCTCTCTCTGATAGGCATTGTTATCCCTCATCACTTGTTTTTCACCACATACAATTACTCTTTGTTTTCTCTGTGTTGACAGTCTTTGTTGTTGTTTGGCCTGTGTGCCCACAGGGCAGTCAGTGTGTGTGTGTGTGTGTGTGTGTGTGTGTGTGTGTGTGTGTGTGTGTGTGTGTGTGTGTGTGTGTGTGTGTGTGTGTGTGTGTGTGTGTGTGTGTGTGTGTGTGTGTGTGTGTGTGTGTGTGTGTAAAATCTTAATCAGGAGAACGTTACCAGAGAAAAAGTGAATATCATATAGAGCCTAGACCCCTTATGTCCATCACTAATGGATGAGTCCGCAGTTTATTGACTGTGTATAAACTTGCAAAACTGTGTGTGTGGATTTGCATCTGTGTGTGTCTGTTTCTCATGTCTGTTTGCCTCCAACTCCCAGGTGGCCAACCTGCTGCGCCTCTTTCAGATCCCTCAGATCAGCTATGCCTCCACTAGCGCCAAGCTCAGTGACAAGACACGCTATGACTACTTTGCCCGCACGGTGCCCCCTGACTTCTACCAGGCCAAGGCCATGGCAGAGATCCTGCGGCTGTTCAACTGGACCTACGTGTCCACGGTGGCATCAGAGGGAGACTACGGAGAGACGGGCATTGAGGCCTTTGAACAGGAAGCCCGTATGAGGAACATCTGCATCGCTACCTCTGAGAAGGTAGGGAGAGATAGAAGTGGAAATAAGGTTATCGGGATATAATATAGGGAGATTGACAGTGAAGGAGATAAGGTTATCAGGGGATTATATAGGGAGATTGACATTGAAGGAGATTGGCGCAGACCTATGTTAGAATATAGAAGAGCAAGCATAGAAGAGATGAGAGGTTGATCAGACAGAAACAACGGGAGAAGGAGATGGGTTTAGGGTTAACCCTACAGCGTGCTATTATGTATTTTAGCCTGCTGTTCTATGTACAGATGCAGGTCTTATTTTGAGCCAGTTTGCTACAGCAGGAAAATAATCCTGCAGCAACAGGAAATGTAAATTATTATAATTAATGGACAATTTTGTAGGGGTTGATACATTTTTCGTAAGGGAAATTCAAGTCTTACATTTCAAAGTGGAAATTACAAACTGCAATACAGATTTAACGTTTCCTGCAGTGGAGGATAGTTCTCCTGCAACAGGGTGATCAAATAAAGATCCTACATCTGTAGTAGACCTCTTTCAGATGTGTGTTTACTCCCTCTGTGTCCAGTGTAAATAACTGAAGGATGTTCCTTCTCATGTCCAGGTGGGCCGCTCTAACGCTAAGAAGTCCTATGAGGCAGTGATCAGGCAGCTCCTCCAGAAGCCCAACGCCCGCGTGGCTGTCCTCTTCCTGCGCAGCGATGACGCTCGGGAACTCCTCTCTGCCGCCGCACGACTCAACACCACCTTCATCTGGGTGGCCAGTGACGGCTGGGGGGCACAGGAGAGCATTGTCAAGGGCAATGAGGCCACAGCCAACGGGGCCATCACCCTGGAGCTGGCAGCCAATCCTGTGCCGGCGTTCAACCGCTACTTCCTGTCTCTGGATCCAATCAACAACCACCGCAACCCCTGGTACCGAGAATTCTGGGAGCAGAAGTTCCAGTGCTCGCTTGGAGGAGGGAGTGGAGGAGTAGGAGCTGGGGCAGGAGCAGTAGGGTCAGGAGGATCTGTGTCTCTCTCTCTCCCTCCCTGTGAGAAGGGTGTGTTGGTGGATGATAGTAACTTTGAGCCGGAGTCCAAGATCATGTTTGTGGTGAATGCAGTATACGCTGTGGCCCACGCCCTCGATAAGATGCAGAGAACACTGTGTTCCAACACCAGCAAGCTCTGTGACAGCATGAAGGCTCTGGATGGACGCAAGCTCTACAGAGACTACCTTCTCAACATCAGCTTCACAGGTCAGTACTGTAGGCTACCTCCTCAACATCAGCTTCACAGGTCAGTAGTGTAGGCTACCTCCTCAACATCAGCTTCACAGGTCAGTACTGTAGGCTACCTCCTCAACATCAGCTTCACAGGTCATTACTGTAGGCTACCTCCTCAACATCAGCTTCACAGGTCAGTACTGTAGGCTACCTACTCAACATCAGCTTCACAGGTCAGTACTGTAGGCTACCTACTCAACATCAGCTTCAGAGATCAGTACTGTAGGCTACCTACTCAATATCAGCTTCACAGGTCAGTACTGTAGACTACCTTGTGATCATCAGTTTCACAGGTCAGTACTGTAGACTACCTCCTCAACATCAGTTTCACTGGTCAGTACTGTAGACTACCTTGTGATCATCAATTTCACAGGTCAGTACTGTAGACTACCTTGTGATCATCAGCTTCACAGGTCAGTACTGTAGACTACCTCCTCTACATCAGTTTCACAGGTCAGTACTGTAGACTACCTCCTCAACATCAGTTTCACTGGTCAGTACTGTAGACTACCTTGTGATCATCAATTTCACAGGTCAGTACTGTAGACTACCTTGTGATCATCAGCTTCACAGGTCAGTACTGTAGACTACCTCCTCTACATTGTTTTCACAGATCAGTACTGTAGACTACCTCCTCAACATCAGCTTCACAGGTCAGTACTGTAGACTACCTTGTGACCATCAGCTTCACAGGTCAGTACTGTAGACTACCTTGTGATCATCAGCTTCACAGGTCAGTACTGTAGACTACCTTGTGATCATCAGCTTCACAGGTCAGTACTGTAGACTACCTCCTCAACATCAGTTTCACAGGTCAGTACTGTAGACTACCTCCTCAACATCAGTTTCACAGGTCAGTACTGTAGACTACCTCCTCTACATCAGTTTCACAGGTCAGTACTGTAGACTACCTCCTCTACATCAGTTTCACAGGTCAGTACTGTAGACTACCTCCTCTACATCAGTTTCACAGGTCAGTACTGTAGACTACCTCCTCAACATCAGTTTCACTGGTTAGTACTGTTGACTACCATGTGAACATCAGCTTCACAGGTCAGTACTGTAGACTACCTTGTGATCATCAGCTTCACAGGTCAGTACTGTAGATTACCTCCTCTACATCAGCTTCACAGGTCAGTACTGTAGACTACCTTGTGATCATAATCTTCACAGGTCAGTACTGTAGACTACCTCCTCAACATCAGTTTCACTGGTCAGTACTGTAGACTACCTCCTCTACATCAGCTTCACAGGTCAGTACTGTAGACTACCTTGTGATCATCAGTTTCACAGGTCAGTACTGTAGACTACCTCCTCTACATCAGTTTCACAGGTCAGTACTGTAGACTACCTCCTCTACATCAGTTTCACTGGTCAGTACTGTAGACTACCTCCTCTACATCAGTTGAACTGGTCAGTACTGTAGACTACCTCCTCTACATCAGTTGAACTGGTCAGTACTGTAGACTACCTTGTGATCATCAATTTCACAGGTCAGTACTGTTGGCTACCTTGTGATCATCAGCTTCACAGGTCAGTACTGTAGACTACCTCCTCAACATCAGCTTCACAAGTCAGTACTGTTGGCTACCTTGTGATCATCATTTTCACAGGTCAGTACTGTAGACTACCTCCTCTACATCAGTTTCACAGGTCAGTACTGTAGACTACCTCCTCAACATCAGTTTCACTGGTCAGTACTGTAGACTACCTTGTGATCATCAATTTCACAGGTCAGTACTGTTGGCTACCTTGTGATCATCAGCTTCACAGGTCAGTACTGTAGACTACCTCCTCAACATCAGCTTCACAAGTCAGTACTGTAGACCACCTTGTGATCATCAGCTTCACAAGTCAGTACTGTAGACTACCTCCTCAACATCAGTTTCACCTGTCAGTACTGTAGACTACCTTGTGATCATCAGCTTCACAGGTCAGTACTGTAGACTACCTACTCAATATCAGCTTCACAGGTCAGTACTGTAGACTACCTTGTGATCATCAGTTTCACAGGTCAGTACTGTAGACTACCTCCTCAACATCAGTTTCACTGGTCAGTACTGTAGACTACCTTGTGATCATCAATTTCACAGGTCAGTACTGTAGACTACCTTGTGATCATCAGCTTCACAGGTCAGTACTGTAGACTACCTCCTCTACATTGGTTTCACAGATCAGTACTGTAGACTACCTCCTCTACATCAGTTTCACAGGTCAGTACTGTAGACTACATCCTCTACATCAGTTTCACAGGTCAGTACTGTAGACTACCTCCTCTACATCAGTTTCACTGGTCAGTACTGTAGACTACCTCCTCTACATCAGTTGAACTGGTCAGTACTGTAGACTACCTCCTCTACATCAGTTGAACTCGTCAGTACTGTAGACTACCTTGTGATCATCAATTTCACAGGTCAGTACTGTTGGCTACCTTGTGATCATCAGTTTCACAAGTCAGTACTGTAGACTACCTTGTGATCATCAGTTTCACAGGTCAGTACTGTAGACTACCTCCTCAACATCAGTTTCACTGGTCAGTACTGTAGACTACCTTGTGATCATCAATTTCACAGGTCAGTACTGTAGACTACCTTGTGATCATCAGCTTCACAGGTCAGTACTGTAGACTACCTCCTCTACATCAGTTTCACAGGTCAGTACTGTAGACTACCTCCTCTACATCAGTTTCACAGGTCAGTACTATTGACTACCATGTGAACATCAGTTTCACTGGTCAGTACTGTAGACTACCTTGTGATAATCAGTTTCACTGGTCAGTACTGTTGACTACCATGTGAACATCAGTTTCACTGGTCAGTACTGTAGACTACCTTGTGATCAGCAGTTTCACTGGTCAGTACTGTTGACTACCATGTGAACATCAGTTTCACTGGTCAGTACTGTAGACTACCTTGTGATCAGCAGTTTCACAGGTCAGTACTGTTGGCTACCTTGTGATCATCAGTTTCACAGGTCAGTACTGTAGACTACCTCCTCAACATCAGTTTCACTGGTCAGTACTGTAGACTACCTCCTCAACATCAGTTTCACTGGTCAGTACTGTAGACTACCTTGTGATCATCAGTTTCACAGGTCAGTACTGTAGACTACCTCCTCAACATCAGTTTCACTGGTCAGTACTGTAGACTACCTTGTGATCATCAATTTCACAGGTTAGTACTGTAGACTACCTTGTGATCATCAGCTTCACAGGTCAGTACTGTAGACTACCTCCTCTACATCAGTTTCACAGGTCAGTACTGTAGACTACCTCCTCTACATCAGTTTCACAGGTCAGTACTGTAGACTACCTCCTCTACATCACTTTCACAGGTCAGTACTGTAGACTACCTCCTCTACATCAGTTTCACAGGTCAGTACTATTGACTACCATGTGAACATCAGCTTCACAGGTCAATACTGTAGACTACCTCCTCAACATCAGGTTCAATGGTCAGTACTGTTGACTACCATGTGAACATCAGCTTCACAAGTCAGTACTGTAGACTACCTTGTGATCATCAGCTTCACAGGTCAATACTGTAGACTACCTCCTCAACATCAGGTTCAATGGTCAGTACTGTTGACTACCATGTGAACATCAGCTTCACAAGTCAGTACTGTAGACTACCTTGTGATCATCAGCTTCACAGGTCAGTACTGTAGACTACCTCCTCTACATCAGTTTCACAGGTCAGTACTGTAGACTACCTCCTCTACATCAGTTTCACAGGTCAGTACTGTAGACTACCTCCTCAACATCAGTTTCACTGGTCAGTACTGTAGACAACCTTGTGATCATCAGCTTCACAGGTCAGTACTGTAGTCTACCTCCTCAACATCAGTTTCACTGGTCAGTACTGTTGACTACCATGTGAACATCAGCTTCACAAGTCAGTACTGTTGACTACCTTGTGATCATCAGCTTCACAGGTCAGTACTGTAGACTACCTCCTCTACATCAGTTTCACAGGTCAGTACTGTAGACTACCTCCTCTACATCAGTTTCACAGGTCAGTACTGTTGACTACCATGTGAACATCAGCTTCTATCAGTACTGTAGACTACCTTGTGATCATCAGCTTCACAGGTCAGTACTGTAGACTACCTCCTCAACATCAGTTTCACTGGTCAGTACTGTTGACTACCATGTGAACATCAGCTTCACAGGTCAGAACTGTAGACTACCTTGTGATCATCAGCTTCACAGGTCAGTACTGTAGACTACCTCCTCTACATCAGTTTCACAGGTCAGTACTGTAGACTACCTCCTCTACATCAGTTTCACCGGTCAGTACTGTAGACTACATCCTCTACATCAGTTTCACAGGTCAGTACTGTAGACTACCTCCTCTACATCAGTTTCACAGGTCAGTACCGTAGACTACCTTGTGATCATCAATTTCACAGGTCAGTACTGTAGACTACCTTGTGATCATCACCTTCACAGGTCAGTACTGTAGACTACCTCCTCAACATCAGCTTCACAAGTCAGTACTGTAGACTATCTTGTGATCATCAGCTTCACAAGTCAGTACTGTAGACTACCTTGTGATCATCAGTTTCACAGGTCAGTACTGTAGACTACCTCCTCTACATCAGTTTCACAGGTCAGTACTGTAGACTACCTCCTCTACATCAGTTTCACAGGTCAGTACTGTAGACTACCATGTGAACATCAGTTTCACAGGTCAGTACTGTAGACTACCTCCTCTACATCAGTTTCACAGGTCAGTACTGTAGACTACCTCCTCTACATCAGTTTCACAGGTCAGTACTGTAGACTACCTCCTCTACATCAGTTTCACAGGTCAGTACTGTAGACTACCTCCTCTACATCAGTTTCACAGGTCAGTACTGTAGACTACCTCCTCAACATCAGTTTCACTGGTTAGTACTGTTGACTACCATGTGAACATCAGCTTCACAGGTCAGTACTGTAGACTACCTTGTGATCATCAGCTTCACAGGTCAGTACTGTAGATTACCTCCTCTACATCAGCTTCACAGGTCAGTACTGTAGACTACCTTGTGATCATAATCTTCACAGGTCAGTACTGTAGACTACCTCCTCAACATCAGTTTCACTGGTCAGTACTGTAGACTACCTCCTCTACATCAGTTTCACAGGTCAGTACTGTAGACTACCTCCTCTACATCAGCTTCACAGGTCAGTACTGTAGACTACCTTGTGATCATCAGTTTCACAGGTCAGTACTGTAGACTACCTCCTCTACATCAGTTTCACAGGTCAGTACTGTAGACTACCTCCTCTACATCAGTTTCACTGGTCAGTACTGTAGACTACCTCCTCTACATCAGTTGAACTGGTCAGTACTGTAGACTACCTCCTCTACATCAGTTGAACTGGTCAGTACTGTAGACTACCTTGTGATCATCAATTTCACAGGTCAGTACTGTTGGCTACCTTGTGATCATCAGCTTCACAGGTCAGTACTGTAGACTACCTCCTCAACATCAGCTTCACAAGTCAGTACTGTTGGCTACCTTGTGATCATCATTTTCACAGGTCAGTACTGTAGACTACCTCCTCTACATCAGTTTCACAGGTCAGTACTGTAGACTACCTCCTCAACATCAGTTTCACTGGTCAGTACTGTAGACTACCTTGTGATCATCAATTTCACAGGTCAGTACTGTTGGCTACCTTGTGATCATCAGCTTCACAGGTCAGTACTGTAGACTACCTCCTCAACATCAGCTTCACAAGTCAGTACTGTAGACCACCTTGTGATCATCAGTTTCACAGGTCAGTACTGTAGACTACCTCCTCAACATCAGTTTCACCTGTCAGTACTGTAGACTACCTTGTGATCATCAGCTTCACAGGTCAGTACTGTAGACTACCTCCTCAACATCAGCTTCACAAGTCAGTACTGTAGACTACCTTGTGATCATCAGTTTCACAGGTCAGTACTGTAGACTACCTCCTCAACATCAGTTTCACTGGTCAGTACTGTAGACTACCTTGTGATCATCAATTTCACAGGTCAGTACTGTAGACTACCTTGTGATCATCAGCTTCACAGGTCAGTACTGTAGACTACCTCCTCTACATCAGTTTCACAGGTCAGTACTGTAGACTACCTCCTCTACATCAGTTTCACAGGTCAGTACTGTAGACTACCTCCTCTACATCAGTTTCACAGGTCAGTACTGTAGACTACCTCCTCTACATCAGTTTCACTGGTCAGTACTGTAGACTACCTCCTCTACATCAGTTGAACTGGTCAGTACTGTAGACTACCTTGTGATCATCAGTTTCACAGGTCAGTACTGTAGACTACCTCCTCACATCAGTTTCACAGGTCAGTACTGTAGACTACCTCCTCTACATCAGTTTCACTGGTCAGTACTGTAGACTACCTCCTCTACATCAGTGGTCAGTACTGTAGACTACCTCCTCTACATCAGTTGAACTGGTCAGTACTGTAGACTACCTTGTGATCATCATCAGTTTGCACAGGCTTCAGGTACAGTACCCTTAGACTACCTCCTCAACATCAGTTTCACAGGTCAGTACTGTAGACTACCTTGTGATCATCAGCTTTCACAGGTCAGTACTGTAGACTACCTTGTGATCATCAGCTTCACAGGTCAGTACTGTAGACTACCTCCTCAACATCAGTTTCACAGGTCAGTACTGTAGACTACCTCCTCAACATCAGTTTCACAGGTCAGTACTGTAGACTACCTCCTCTACATCAGTTTCACAGGTCAGTACTGTAGACTACCTCCTCTACATCAGTTTCACAGGTCAGTACTGTAGACTACCTCCTCTACATCAGTTTCACAGGTCAGTACTGTAGACTACCTCCTCAACATCAGTTTCACTGGTTAGTACTGTTGACTACCATGTGAACATCAGCTTCACAGGTCAGTACTGTAGACTACCTTGTGATCATCAGCTTCACAGGTCAGTACTGTAGGCTACCTCCTCTACATCAGCTTCACAGGTCAGTACTGTAGACTACCTTGTGATCATAATCTTCACAGGTCAGTACTGTAGACTACCTCCTCAACATCAGTTTCACTGGTCAGTACTGTAGACTACCTCCTCTACATCAGCTTCACAGGTCAGTACTGTAGACTACCTTGTGATCATCAGTTTCACAGGTCAGTACTGTAGACTACCTCCTCTACATCAGTTTCACAGGTCAGTACTGTAGACTACCTCCTCTACATCAGTTTCACTGGTCAGTACTGTAGACTACCTCCTCTACATCAGTTGAACTGGTCAGTACTGTAGACTACCTCCTCTACATCAGTTGAACTGGTCAGTACTGTAGACTACCTTGTGATCATCAATTTCACAGGTCAGTACTGTTGGCTACCTTGTGATCATCAGCTTCACAGGTCAGTACTGTAGACTACCTCCTCAACATCAGCTTCACAAGTCAGTACTGTTGGCTACCTTGTGATCATCATTTTCACAGGTCAGTACTGTAGACTACCTCCTCTACATCAGTTTCACAGGTCAGTACTGTAGACTACCTCCTCAACATCAGTTTCACTGGTCAGTACTGTAGACTACCTTGTGATCATCAATTTCACAGGTCAGTACTGTTGGCTACCTTGTGATCATCAGCTTCACAGGTCAGTACTGTAGACTACCTCTCAACATCAGCTTCACAAGTCAGTACTGTAGACCACCTTGTGATCATCAGTTTCACAGGTCAGTACTGTAGACTACCTCCTCAACATCAGTTTCACCTGTCAGTACTGTAGACTACCTTGTGATCATCAGCTTCACAGGTCAGTACTGTAGACTACCTCCTCAACATCAGCTTCACAAGTCAGTACTGTAGACTACCTTGTGATCATCAGTTTCACAGGTCAGTACTGTAGACTACCTCCTCAACATCAGTTTCACTGGTCAGTACTGTAGACTACCTTGTGATCATCAATTTCACAGGTCAGTACTGTAGACTACCTTGTGATCATCAGCTTCACAGGTCAGTACTGTAGACTACCTCCTCTACATCAGTTTCACAGGTCAGTACTGTAGACTACCTCCTCTACATCAGTTTCACAGGTCAGTACTGTAGACTACATCCTCTACATCAGTTTCACAGGTCAGTACTGTAGACTACCTCCTCTACATCAGTTTCACTGGTCAGTACTGTAGACTACCTCCTCTACATCAGTTGAACTGGTCAGTACTGTAGACTACCTCCTCTACATCAGTTGAACTCGTCAGTACTGTAGACTACCTTGTGATCATCAATTTCACAGGTCAGTACTGTTGGCTACCTTGTGATCATCAGTTTCACAAGTCAGTACTTTGGCTACCTTGTGATCATCAGCTTCACAGGTCAGTACTGTAGACTACCTCCTCAACATCAGTTTCACTGGTCAGTACTGTAGACTACCTTGTGATCATCAATTTCACAGGTCAGTACTGTAGACTACCTTGTGATCATCAGCTTCACAGGTCAGTACTGTAGACTACCTCCTCTACATCAGTTTCACAGGTCAGTACTGTAGACTACCTCCTCTACATCAGTTTCACAGGTCAGTACTATTGACTACCATGTGAACATCAGTTTCACTGGTCAGTACTGTAGACTACCTTGTGATAATCAGTTTCACTGGTCAGTACTATTGACTACCATGTGAACATCAGTTTCACTGGTCAGTACTGTAGACTACCTTGTGATAATCAGTTTCACTGGTCAGTACTGTTGACTACCATGTGAACATCAGTTTCACTGGTCAGTACTGTAGACTACCTTGTGATCAGCAGTTTCACAGGTCAGTACTGTTGGCTACCTTGTGATCATCAGTTTCACAGGTCAGTACTGTAGACTACCTCCTCAACATCAGTTTCACTGGTCAGTACTGTAGACTACCTCCTCAACATCAGTTTCACTGGTCAGTACTGTAGACTACCTTGTGAACATCAGTTTCACAGGTCAGTACTGTAGACTACCTCCTCAACATCAGTTTCACTGGTCAGTACTGTAGACTACCTTGTGATCATCAATTTCACAGGTTAGTACTGTAGACTACCTTGTGATCATCAGCTTCACAGGTCAGTACTGTAGACTACCTCCTCTACATCAGTTTCACAGGTCAGTACTGTAGACTACCTCCTCTACATCAGTTTCACAGGTCAGTACTGTAGACTACCTCCTCTACATCACTTTCACAGGTCAGTACTGTAGACTACCTCCTCTACATCAGTTTCACAGGTCAGTACTATTGACTACCATGTGAACATCAGCTTCACAGGTCAATACTGTAGACTACCTCCTCAACATCAGGTTCAATGGTCAGTACTGTTGACTACCATGTGAACATCAGCTTCACAAGTCAGTACTGTAGACTACCTTGTGATCATCAGCTTCACAGGTCAGTACTGTAGACTACCTCCTCTACATCAGTTTCACAGGTCAGTACTGTAGACTACCTCCTCTACATCAGTTTCACAGGTCAGTACTGTAGACTACCTTGTGATCATCAGCTTCACAGGTCAGTACTGTAGACTACCTCCTCTACATCAGTTTCACAGGTCAGTACTGTAGACTACCTCCCTCTACATCAGTTTCACAGGTCAGTACTGTAGACTACCTCCTCAACATCAGTTTCACTGGTCAGTACTGTAGACAACCTTGTGATCATCAGCTTCACAGGTCAGTACTGTAGTCTACCTCCTCAACATCAGTTTCACTGGTCAGTACTGTTGACTACCATGTGAACATCAGCTTCACAAGTCAGTACTGTTGACTACCTTGTGATCATCAGCTTCACAGGTCAGTACTGTAGACTACCTCCTCTACATCAGTTTCACAGGTCAGTACTGTAGACTACCTCCTCTACATCAGTTTCACAGGTCAGTACTGTTGACTACCATGTGAACATCAGCTTCACAGGTCAGTACTGTAGACTACCTTGTGATCATCAGCTTCACAGGTCAGTACTGTAGACTACCTCCTCAACATCAGTTTCACTGGTCAGTACTGTTGACTACCATGTGAACATCAGCTTCACAGGTCAGTACTGTAGACTACCTTGTGATCATCAGCTTCACAGGTCAGTACTGTAGACTACCTCCTCTACATCAGTTTCACAGGTCAGTACTGTAGACTACCTCCTCTACATCAGTTTCACCGGTCAGTACTGTAGACTACATCCTCTACATCAGTTTCACAGGTCAGTACTGTAGACTACCTCCTCTACATCAGTTTCACAGGTCAGTACCGTAGACTCCTTGTGATCATCAATTTCACAGGTCAGTACTGTAGACTACCTTGTGATCATCACCTTCACAGGTCAGTACTGTAGACTACCTCCTCAACATCAGCTTCACAAGTCAGTACTGTAGACTATCTTGTGATCATCAGCTTCACAAGTCAGTACTGTAGACTACCTTGTGATCATCAGTTTCACAGGTCAGTACTGTAGACTACCTCCTCTACATCAGTTTCACAGGTCAGTACTGTAGACTACCTCCTCTGACATCAGTTTCACAGGTCAGTACTGTAGACTACCATGTGAACATCAGTTTCACAGGTCAGTAGTGTAGACTACCTCCTCTACATCAGTTTCACAGGTCAGTACTGTAGACTACCTCCTCTACATCAGTTTCACAGGTCAGTACTGTAGACTACCTCCTCTACATCAGTTTCACAGGTCAGTACTGTAGACTACCTCCTCTACATCAGTTTCACAGGTCAGTACTGTAGACTACCTCCTCAACATCAGTTTCACTGGTTAGTACTGTTGACTACCATGTGAACATCAGCTTCACAGGTCAGTACTGTAGACTACCTTGTGATCATCAGCTTCACAGGTCAGTACTGTAGACTACCTCCTCTACATCAGCTTCACAGGTCAGTACTGTAGACTACCTTGTGATCATAATCTTCACAGGTCAGTACTGTAGACTACCTCCTCAACATCAGTTTCACTGGTCAGTACTGTAGACTACCTCCTCTACATCAGCTTCACAGGTCAGTACTGTAGACTACCTTGTGATCATCAGTTTCACAGGTCAGTACTGTAGACTACCTCCTCTACATCAGTTTCACAGGTCAGTACTGTAGACTACCTCCTCTACATCAGTTTCACTGGTCAGTACTGTAGACTACCTCCTCTACATCAGTTGAACTGGTCAGTACTGTAGACTACCTCCTCTACATCAGTTGAACTGGTCAGTACTGTAGACTACCTTGTGATCATCAATTTCACAGGTCAGTACTGTTGGCTACCTTGTGATCATCAGCTTCACAGGTCAGTACTGTAGACTACCTCCTCAACATCAGCTTCACAAGTCAGTACTGTTGGCTACCTTGTGATCATCATTTTCACAGGTCAGTACTGTAGACTACCTCCTCTACATCAGTTTCACAGGTCAGTACTGTAGACTACCTCCTCAACATCAGTTTCACTGGTCAGTACTGTAGACTACCTTGTGATCATCAATTTCACAGGTCAGTACTGTTGGCTACCTTGTGATCATCAGCTTCACAGGTCAGTACTGTAGACTACCTCCTCAACATCAGCTTCACAAGTCAGTACTGTAGACCACCTTGTGATCATCAGCTTCACAAGTCAGTACTGTAGACTACCTCCTCTACATCAGTTTCACTGGTCAGTACTATTGACTACCTTGTGATCATCAGTTTCACAGGTCAGTACTGTAGACTACCTCCTCTACATCAGTTTCACTGGTCAGTACTGTAGACTACCTTGTGATCATCAGTTTCACAGGTCAGTACTGTAGACTACCTCTTCTACATCAGTTTCACTGGTCAGTACTGTAGACTACCTTGTGATCATCAATTTCACAGGTCAGTACTGTAGACTACCTTGTGATCATCAGCTTCACAGGTCAGTACTGTAGACTACCTCCTCTACATCAGTTTCACAGGTCAGTACTGTAGACTACCTCCTCTACATCAGTTTCACAGGTCAGTACTGTAGACTACATCCTCTACATCAGTTTCACAGGTCAGTACTGTAGACTACCTCCTCTACATCAGTTTCACTGGTCAGTACTGTAGACTACCTCCTCTACATCAGTTGAACTGGTCAGTACTGTAGACTACCTCCTCTACATCAGTTGAACTCGTCAGTACTGTAGACTACCTTGTGATCATCAATTTCACAGGTCAGTACTGTTGGCTACCTTGTGATCATCAGTTTCACAAGTCAGTACTGTTGGCTACCTTGTGATCATCAGCTTCACAGGTCAGTACTGTAGACTACCTCCTCAACATCAGCTTCACAAGTCAGTACTGTTGGCTACCTTGTGATCATCAATTTCACAGGTCAGTACTGTAGACTACCTTGTGATCATCAGCTTCACAGGTCAGTACTGTAGACTACCTCCTCTACATCAGTTTCACAGGTCAGTACTGTAGACTACCTCCTCTACATCAGTTTCACAGGTCAGTACTATTGACTACCATGTGAACATCAGTTTCACTGGTCAGTACTGTAGACTACCTTGTGATAATCAGTTTCACTGGTCAGTACTGTTGACTACCATGTGAACATCAGTTTCACTGGTCAGTACTGTAGACTACCTTGTGATCAGCAGTTTCACAGGTCAGTACTGTTGGCTACCTTGTGATCATCAGTTTCACAGGTCAGTACTGTAGACTACCTCCTCAACATCAGTTTCACTGGTCAGTACTGTAGACTACCTCCTCAACATCAGTTTCACTGGTCAGTACTGTAGACTACCTTGTGATCATCAGTTTCACAGGTCAGTACTGTAGACTACCTCCTCAACATCAGTTTCACTGGTCAGTACTGTAGACTACCTTGTGATCATCAATTTCACAGGTTAGTACTGTAGACTACCTTGTGATCATCAGCTTCACAGGTCAGTACTGTAGACTACCTCCTCTACATCAGTTTCACAGGTCAGTACTGTAGACTACCTCCTCTACATCACTTTCACAGGTCAGTACTGTAGACTACCTCCTCTACATCAGTTTCACAGGTCAGTACTATTGACTACCATGTGAACATCAGCTTCACAGGTCAATACTGTAGACTACCTCCTCAACATCAGGTTCAATGGTCAGTACTGTTGACTACCATGTGAACATCAGCTTCACAAGTCAGTACTGTAGACTACCTTGTGATCATCAGCTTCACAGGTCAGTACTGTAGACTACCTCCTCTACATCAGTTTCACAGGTCAGTACTATTGACTACCATGTGAACATCAGTTTCACTGGTCAGTACTGTAGACTACCTTGTGATCATCAGCTTCACAGGTCAGTACTGTAGTCTACCTCCTCAACATCAGTTTCACTGGTCAGTACTGTTGACTACCATGTGAACATCAGCTTCACAAGTCAGTACTGTTGACTACCTTGTGATCATCAGCTTCACAGGTCAGTACTGTAGACTACCTCCTCTACATCAGTTTCACAGGTCAGTACTGTAAACTACCTCCTCTACATCAGTTTCACAGGTCAGTACTGTTGACTACCATGTGAACATCAGCTTCACAGGTCAGTACTGTAGACTACCTTGTGATCATCAGCTTCACAGGTCAGTACTGTAGACTACCTCCTCAACATCAGTTTCACTGGTCAGTACTGTTGACTACCATGTGAACATCAGCTTCACAGGTCAGTACTGTAGACTACCTTGTGATCATCAGCTTCACAGGTCAGTACTGTAGACTACCTCCTCTACATCAGTTTCACAGGTCAGTACTGTAGACTACCTCCTCTACATCAGTTTCACCGGTCAGTACTGTAGACTACATCCTCTACATCAGTTTCACAGGTCAGTACTGTAGACTACCTCCTCTACATCAGTTTCACAGGTCAGTACCGTAGACTACCTTGTGATCATCAATTTCACAGGTCAGTACTGTAGACTACCTTGTGATCATCACCTTCACAGGTCAGTACTGTAGACTACCTCCTCAACATCAGCTTCACAAGTCAGTACTGTAGACTATCTTGTGATCATCAGCTTCACAAGTCAGTACTGTAGACTACCTTGTGATCATCAGTTTCACAGGTCAGTACTGTAGACTACCTCCTCTACATCAGTTTCACAGGTCAGTACTGTAGACTACCTCCTCTACATCAGTTTCACAGGTCAGTACTGTAGACTACCACCTCTACATCAGTTTCACAGGTCAGTACTGTAGACTACCTCCCTACATCAGTTTCACAGGTCAGTACTATTGACTACCATGTGAACATCAGTTTCACAGGTCAGTACTGTAGACCACCTCCTCTACATCAGTTTCACAGGTCAGTACTGTAGACTACCTCCTCTACATCAGTTTCACTGGTCAGTACTGTAGACTACCTCCTCTACATCAGCTTCACTGGTCAGTACTGTAGACTACCTCATCTACATCAGTTTCACAGGTCAGTACTGTAGACTACCTCCTCTACATCAGTTTCACTGGTCAGTACTGTAGACTACCTCCTCTACATCAGTTTCACTGGTCAGTACTGTAGACTACCTCCTCTACATCAGCTTCACTGGTCAGTACTGTAGACTACCTCCTCTACATCAGTTTCACAAGTCAGTACTGTAGACTACCTCCTCTACATCAGTTTCACAGGTCAGTACTGTAGACTACCTCCTCTACATCAGTTTCACAGGTCAATAGTGTAGACTACCTCCTCTACATCAGTTTCACAGGTCAGTACTGTCGACTACCTCCTCTACATCAGTTTCACTGGTCAGTACTGTAGACTACCTCCTCTACATCAGTTTCACAGGTCAGTACTGTAGACTACCTCCTCTACATCAGTTTCACAGGTCAGTACTGTAGACTACCATGTGAACATCAGTTTCACAGGTCAGTACTGTAGACTACCTCCTCTACATCAGTTTCACAGGTCAGTACTGTAGACTACCTCCTCTACATCAGTTTCACAGGTCAGTACTGTAGACTACCACCTCTACATCAGTTTCACAGGTCAGTACTGTAGACTACCTCCCCTACATCAGTTTCACAGGTCAGTACTATTGACTACCATGCGAACATCAGTTTCACTGGTCAGTACTGTAGACTACCTTGTGATCATCAGTTTCACTGGTCAGTATTGTAGACTACCTCCTCTACATCAGTTTCACTGCTCAGTACTGTAGACTACCTTGTGATCATCAGCTTCACGGGTCAGTACTGTAGACTCCCTCCTCAACATCAGCTTCACAAGTCAGTGCTGTAGACTACCTTGTGATCATCAGCTTCACAGGTCAGTACTGTAGACTACCTCCTCTACATCAGTTTCACAGGTCAGTACTGTAGACTACCTCCTCTACATCAGTTTCACAGGTCAGTACTGTAGACTACCTCCTCTACATCAGTTTCACAGGTCAGTACTGTAGACTACCTACTCTACATCAGTTTCACAGGTCAGTACTGTAGACTACCTCCTCTACATCAGTTTCACAGGTCAGTACTGTACACTACCTCCTCTACATCAGTTTCACTGGTCAGTACTGTAGACTACCTCCTCTACATCAGCTTCACTGGTCAGTACTGTAGACTACCTCCTCTACATCAGTTTCACAGGTCAGTACTGTAGACCACCTCCTCTACATCAGTTTCACAGGTCAGTACTGTAGACTACCTCCTCAACATCAGTTTCACCGGTCAGTACTGTAGACTACCTTGTGATCATCAGCTTCACAGGTCAGTACTGTAGACTACCTCCTCTACATCAGTTTCACAGGTCAGTACTGTAGACTCCCTCCTCAACATCAGCTTCACAAGTCAGTGCTGTAGACTACCTTGTGATCATCAGCTTCACAGGTCAGTACTGTAGACTACCTCCTCTACATCAGTTTCACAGGTCAGTACTGTAGACTACCTCCTCTACATCAGTTTCACAGGTCAGTACTGTGGACTACCTCCTCTACATCAGTTTCACAGGTCAGTAATGTAGACTACCTACTCTACATCAGTTTCACAGGTCAGTACTGTAGACTACCTCCTCTACATCAGTTTCACAGGTCAGTACTGTAGACTACCTCCTCTACATCAGTTTCACTGGTCAGTACTGTAGACTACCTCCTCTACATCAGCTTCACTGGTCAGTACTGTAGACTACCTCCTCTACATCAGTTTCACAGGTCAGTACTGTAGACCACCTCCTCTACATCAGTTTCACAGGTCAGTACTGTAGACTACCTCCTCTACATCAGTTTCACTGGTCAGTACTGTAGACTACCTCCTCTACATCAGCTTCACTGGTCAGTACTGTAGACTACCTCCTCTACATCAGTTTCACAGGTCAGTACTGTAGACTACCTCCTCTACATCAGTTTCACAGGTCAGTACTGTAGACTACCATGTGAACATCAGTTTCACAGGTCAGTAGTGTAGACTACCTCCTCTACATCAGTTTCACAGGTCAGTACTGTAGACTACCTCCTCTACATCAGTTTCACAGGTCAGTACTGTAGACTACCACCTCTACATCAGTTTCACAGGTCAGTACTGTAGACTACCTCCCCTACATCAGTTTCACAGGTCAGTACTATTGACTACCATGCGAACATCAGTTTCACTGGTCAGTACTGTAGACTACCTTGTGATCATCAGTTTCACTGGTCAGTATTGTAGACTACCTCCTCTACATCAGTTTCACTGCTCAGTACTGTAGACTACCTTGTGATCATCAGCTTCACAGGTCAGTACTGTAGACTCCCTCCTCAACATTAGCTTCACAAGTCAGTGCTGTAGACTACCTTGTGATCATCAGCTACAGGTCAGTACTGTAGACTACCTCCTCTACATCAGTTTCACAGGTCAGTACTGTAGACTACCTCCTCTACATCAGTTTCACAGGTCAGTACTGTAGACTACCTCCTCTACATCAGTTTCACATGTCAGTACTGTAGACTACCTCCTCTACATCAGTTTCACAGGTCAGTACTGTAGACTACCTACTCTACATCAGTTTCACAGGTCAGTACTGTAGACTACCTCCTCTACATCAGTTTCACTGGTCAGTACTGTAGACTACCTCCTCTACATCAGCTTCACTGGTCAGTACTGTAGACTACCTCCTCTACATCAGTTTCACAGGTCAGTACTGTAGACCACCTCCTCTACATCAGTTTCACAGGTCAGTACTGTAGACTACCTCCTCTACATCAGTTTCACTGGTCAGTACTGTAGACTACCTCCTCTACATCAGCTTCACTGGTCAGTACTGTAGACTACCTCCTCTACATCAGTTTCACAGGTCAGTACTGTAGACTACCTCCTCTACATCAGTTTCACTGGTCAGTACTGTAGACTACCTCCTCTACATCAGTTTCACAGGTCAGTACTGTAGACTACCTCCTCTACATCAGTTTCACATGTCAGTACTGTAGACTACCTCCTCTACATCAGTTTCACAGGTCAGTACTGTAGACTACCTCCTCTACATCAGTTTCACTGGTCAGTACTGTAGACTACCTCCTCTACATCAGTTTCACAGGTCAGTACTGTAGACTACCTCCTCAACATCAGTTTCACCTGTCAGTACTGTAGACTACCTTGTGATCATCAGCTTCACAGGTCAGTACTGTAGACTACCTCCTCAACATCAGCTTCACAAGTCAGTACTGTAGACTACCTTGTGATCATCAGTTTCACAGGTCAGTACTGTAGACTACCACCTCTACATCAGTTTCACAGGTCAGTACTGTAGACTACCTCCCCTACATCAGTTTCACAGGTCAGTACTATTGACTACCATGCGAACATCAGTTTCACTGGTCAGTACTGTAGACTACCTTGTGATCATCAGTTTCACTGGTCAGTATTGTAGACTACCTCCTCTACATCAGTTTCACTGCTCAGTACTGTAGACTACCTTGTGATCATCAGCTTCACAGGTCAGTACTGTAGACTCCCTCCTCAACATTAGCTTCACAAGTCAGTGCTGTAGACTACCTTGTGATCATCAGCTTCACAGGTCAGTACTGTAGACTACCTCCTCTACATCAGTTTCACAGGTCAGTACTGTAGACTACCTCCTCTACATCAGTTTCACATGTCAGTACTGTAGACTACCTCCTCTACATCAGTTTCACAGGTCAGTACTGTAGACTACCTACTCTACATCAGTTTCACAGGTCAGTACTGAAGACTACCTACTCTACATCAGTTTCACAGGTCAGTACTGTAGACTACCTCCTCTACATCAGTTTCACTGGTCAGTACTGTAGACTACCTCCTCTACATCAGCTTCACTGGTCAGTACTGTAGACTACCTCCTCTACATCAGTTTCACAGGTCAGTACTGTAGACCACCTCCTCTACATCAGTTTCACAGGTCAGTACTGTAGACTACCTCCTCAACATCAGTTTCACCTGTCAGTACTGTAGACTACCTTGTGATCATCAGCTTCACAGGTCAGTACTGTAGACTACCTCCTCAACATCAGCTTCACAAGTCAGTACTGTAGACTCCTCCTCAACATCAGCTTCACAAGTCAGTGCTGTAGACTACCTTGTGATCATCAGCTTCACAGGTCAGTACTGTAGACTACCTCCTCTACATCAGTTTCACAGGTCAGTACTGTAGACTACCTCCTCTACATCAGTTTCACAGGTCAGTACTGTAGACTACCTCCTCTACATCAGTTTCACAGGTCAGTACTGTAGACTACCTACTCTACATCAGTTTCACAGGTCAGTACTGTAGACTACCTCCTCTACATCAGTTTCACAGGTCAGTACTGTAGACTACCTCCTCTACATCAGTTTCACTGGTCAGTACTGTAGACTACCTCCTCTACATCAGCTTCACTGGTCAGTACTGTAGACTACCTCCTCTACATCAGTTTCACAGGTCAGTACTGTAGACCACCTCCTCTACATCAGTTTCACAGGTCAGTACTGTAGACTACCTCCTCTACATCAGTTTCACTGGTCAGTACTGTAGACTACCTCCTCTACATCAGCTTCACTGGTCAGTACTGTAGACTACCTCCTCTACATCAGTTTCACAGGTCAGTACTGTAGACTACCTCCTCTACATCAGTTTCACTGGTCAGTACTGTAGACTACCTCCTCTACATCAGTTTCACTGGTCAGTACTGTAGACTACCTCCTCTACATCAGCTTCACTGGTCAGTACTGTAGACTACCTCCTCTACATCAGTTTCACAAGTCAGTACTGTAGACTACCTCCTCTACATCAGTTTCACAGGTCAGTAGTGTAGACTACCTCCTCTACATCAGTTTCACAGGTCAGTACTGTCGACTACCTCCTCTACATCAGTTTCACTGGTCAGTACTGTAGACTACCTCCTCTACATCAGTTTCACTGGTCAGTACTGTAGACTACCTCCTCTACATCAGCTTCACTGGTCAGTACTGTAGACTACCTCCTCTACATCAGTTTCACAGGTCAGTACTGTAGACTACCTCCTCTACATCAGTTTCACTGGTCAGTACTGTAGACTACCTCCTCTACATCAGTTTCACTGGTCAGTACTGTAGACTACCTCCTCTACATCAGCTTCACTGGTCAGTACTGTAGACTACCTCCTCTACATCAGTTTCACAGGTCAGTACTGTAGACTACCTCCTCTACATCAGTTTCACAGGTCAGTAGTGTAGACTACCTCCTCTACATCAGTTTCACAGGTCAGTACTGTCGACTACCTCCTCTACATCAGTTTCACTGGTCAGTACTGTAGACTACCTCCTCTACATCAGTTTCACAGGTCAGTACTGTAGACTACCTCCTCTACATCAGTTTCACAGGTCAGTACTGTAGACTACCATGTGAACATCAGTTTCACAGGTCAGTACTGTAGACTACCTCCTCTACATCAGTTTCACAGGTCAGTACTGTAGACTACCTCCTCTACATCAGTTTCACAGGTCAGTACTGTAGACTACCACCTCTACATCAGTTTCACAGGTCAGTACTGTAGACTACCTCCCTACATCAGTTTCACAGGTCAGTACTATTGACTACCATGCGAACATCAGTTTCACTGGTCAGTACTGTAGACTACCTTGTGATCATCAGTTTCACTGGTCAGTATTGTAGACTACCTCCTCTACATCAGTTTCACTGCTCAGTACTGTAGACTACCTTGTGATCATCAGCTTCACAGGTCAGTACTGTAGACTCCCTCCTCAACATTAGCTTCACAAGTCAGTGCTGTAGACTACCTTGTGATCATCAGCTTCACAGGTCAGTACTGTAGACTACCTCCTCTACATCAGTTTCACAGGTCAGTACTGTAGACTACCTCCTCTACATCAGTTTCACAGGTCAGTACTGTAGACTACCTCCTCTACATCAGTTTCACAGGTCAGTACTGTAGACTACCTCCTCTACATCAGTTTCACAGGTCAGTACTGTAGACTACCTCCTCTACATCAGTTTCACAGGTCAGTACTGTAGACTACCTCCTCTACATCAGTTTCACTGGTCAGTACTGTAGACTACCTCCTCTACATCAGTTTCACTGGTCAGTACTGTAGACTACCTCCTCTACATCAGCTTCACTGGTCAGTACTGTAGACTACCTCCTCTACATCAGTTTCACAGGTCAGTACTGTAGACTACCTCCTCTACATCAGTTTCACTGGTCAGTACTGTAGACTACCTCCTCTACATCAGTTTCACTGGTCAGTACTGTAGACTACCTCCTCTACATCAGCTTCACTGGTCAGTACTGTAGACTACCTCCTCTACATCAGTTTCACAAGTCAGTACTGTAGACTACCTCCTCTACATCAGTTTCACAGGTCAGTACTGTAGACTACCTCCTCTACATCAGTTTCACAGGTCAGTAGTGTAGACTACCTCCTCTACATCAGTTTCACAGGTCAGTACTGTCGACTACCTCCTCTACATCAGTTTCACTGGTCAGTACTGTAGACTACCTCCTCTACATCAGTTTCACAGGTCAGTACTGTAGACTACCTCCTCAACATCAGTTTCACCTGTCAGTACTGTAGACTACCTTGTGATCATCAGCTTCACAGGTCAGTACTGTAGACTACCTCCTCTACATCAGTTTCACAGGTCAGTACTGTAGACTACCTCCTCTACATCAGTTTCACAGGTCAGTACTGTAGACTACCACCTCTACATCAGTTTCACAGGTCAGTACTGTAGACTACCTCCCTACATCAGTTTCACAGGTCAGTACTATTGACTACCATGTGAACATCAGTTTCACTGGTCAGTACTGTAGACTACCTTGTGATCATCAGTTTCACTGGTCAGTATTGTAGACTGCCTCCTCTACATCAGTTTCACAGGTCAGTACTGTAGACTACCTCCTCTACATCAGTTTCACTGCTCAGTACTGTAGACTACCTTGTGATCATCAGCTTCACAGGTCAGTACTGTAGACTCCTCCTCAACATCAGCTTCACAAGTCAGTGCTGTAGACTACCTTGTGATCATCAGCTTCACAGGTCAGTACTGTAGACTACCTCCTCTACATCAGTTTCACAGGTCAGTACTGTAGACTACCTCCTCTACATCAGTTTCACAGGTCAGTACTGTAGACTACCTCCTCTACATCAGTTTCACAGGTCAGTACTGTAGACTACCTCCTCTACATCAGTTTCACAGGTCAGTACTGTAGACTACCTCCTCTACATCAGTTTCACAGGTCAGTACTGTCGACTACCTCCTCTACATCAGTTTCACTGGTCAGTACTGTAGACTACCTCCTCTACATCAGCTTCACTGGTCAGTACTGTAGACTACCTCCTCTACATCAGTTTCACAGGTCAGTACTGTAGACTACCTCCTCTACATCAGTTTCACTGGTCAGTACTGTAGACTACCTCCTCTACATCAGCTTCACTGGTCAGTACTGTAGACTACCTCCTCTACATCAGTTTCACAGGTCAGTACTGTAGACTACCTCCTCTACATCAGTTTCACTGGTCAGTACTGTAGACTACCTCCTCTACATCAGTTTCACTGGTCAGTACTGTAGACTACCTCCTCTACATCAGCTTCACTGGTCAGTACTGTAGACTACCTCCTCTACATCAGTTTCACAAGTCAGTACTGTAGACTACCTCCTCTACATCAGTTTCACAGGTCAGTACTGTAGACTACCTCCTCTACATCAGTTTCACAGGTCAGTAGTGTAGACTACCTCCTCTACATCAGTTTCACAGGTCAGTACTGTCGACTACCTCCTCTACATCAGTTTCACAGGTCAGTACTGTAGACTACCTCCTCTACATCAGCTTCACTGGTCAGTACTGTAGACTACCTCCTCTACATCAGTTTCACAGGTCAGTACTGTAGACTACCTCCTCTACATCAGTTTCACTGGTCAGTACTGTAGACTACCTCCTCTACATCAGCTTCACTGGTCAGTACTGTAGACTACCTCCTCTACATCAGTTTCACAGGTCAGTACTGTAGACTACCTCCTCTACATCAGTTTCACTGGTCAGTACTGTAGACTACCTCCTTTACATCAGTTTCACTGGTCAGTACTATTGACTACCATGTGAACATCAGTTTCACTGGTCAGTACTGTAGACTACCTTGTGATCATCAGCTTCACAGGTCAGTACTGTAGACTACCTCCTCTACATCAGTTTCACAGGTCAGTACTGTAGACTACCTCCTCTACATCAGTTTCACAGGTCAGTACTGTAGACTACCTCCTCAACATCAGTTTCACTGGTCAGTACTGTTGACTACCATGTGAACATCAGCTTCACAGGTCAGTACTGTAGACTACCTTGTGATCATCAGCTTCACAGGTCAGTACTGTAGACTACCTCCTCTACATCAGTTTCACAGGTCAGTACTGTAGACTACCTCCTCTACATCAGTTTCACAGGTCAGTACTGTTGACTACCATGTGAACATCAGCTTCACAGGTCAGTACTGTAGACTACCTTGTGATCATCAGCTTCACAGGTCAGTACTGTAGACTACCTCCTCAACATCAGTTTCACTGGTCAGTACTGTTGACTACCATGTGAACATCAGCTTCACAGGTCAGTACTGTAGACTACCTTGTGATCATCAGCTTCACAGGTCAGTACTGTAGACTACCTCCTCTACATCAGTTTCACAGGTCAGTACTGTAGACTACCTCCTCTACATCAGTTTCACCGGTCAGTACTGTAGACTACATCCTCTACATCAGTTTCACAGGTCAGTACTGTAGACTACCTCCTCTACATCAGTTTCACAGGTCAGTACCGTAGACTACCTTGTGATCATCAATTTCACAGGTCAGTACTGTAGACTACCTTGTGATCATCACCTTCACAGGTCAGTACTGTAGACTACCTCCTCAACATCAGCTTCACAAGTCAGTACTGTAGACTATCTGTGATCATCAGCTTCACAAGTCAGTACTGTAGACTACCTTGTGATCATCAGTTTCACAGGTCAGTACTGTAGACTACCTCCTCTACATCAGTTTCACAGGTCAGTACTGTAGACTACCTCCTCTACATCAGTTTCACAGGTCAGTACTGTAGACTACCATGTGAACATCAGTTTCACAGGTCAGTACTGTAGACTACCTCCTCTACATCAGTTTCACAGGTCAGTACTGTAGACTACCTCCTCTACATCAGTTTCACAGGTCAGTACTGTAGACTACCACCTCTACATCAGTTTCACAGGTCAGTACTGTAGACTACCTCCCCTACATCAGTTTCACAGGTCAGTACTATTGACTACCATGTGAACATCAGTTTCACTGGTCAGTACTGTAGACTACCTTGTGGTCATCCGTTTCACTGGTCAGTATTGTAGACTGCCTCCTCTACATCAGTTTCACTGGTCAGTATTGTAGACTACCTCCTCTACATCAGTTTCACTGCTCAGTACTGTAGACTACCTTGTGATCATCAGCTTCACAGGTCAGTACTGTAGACTCCCTCCTCAACATTAGCTTCACAAGTCAGTGCTGTAGACTACCTTGTGATCATCAGCTTCACAGGTCAGTACTGTAGACTACCTCCTCTACATCAGTTTCACAGGTCAGTACTGTAGACTACCTCCTCTACATCAGTTTCACATGTCAGTACTGTAGACTACCTCCTCTACATCAGTTTCACAGGTCAGTACTGTAGACTACCTACTCTACATCAGTTTCACAGGTCAGTACTGTAGACTACCTCCTCTACATCAGTTTCACTGGTCAGTACTGTAGACTACCTCCTCTACATCAGTTTCACTGGTCAGTACTGTAGACTACCTCCTCTACATCAGCTTCACTGGTCAGTACTGTAGACTACCTCCTCTACATCAGTTTCACAGGTCAGTACTATAGACCACCTCCTCTACATCAGTTTCACAGGTCAGTACTGTAGACCACCTCCTCTACATCAGTTTCACAGGTCAGTACTGTAGACTACCTCCTCTACATCAGCTTCACTGGTCAGTAGTGTAGACTACCTCCTCTACATCAGTTTCACAGGTCAGTACTGTCGACTACCTCCTCTACATCAGTTTCACAGGTCAGTACTGTAGACTACCTCCTCTACATCAGCTTCACTGGTCAGTACTGTAGACTACCTCCTCTACATCAGTTTCACAGGTCAGTACTGTAGACTACCTCCTCTACATCAGTTTCACTGGTCAGTACTGTAGACTACCTCCTCTACATCAGCTTCACTGGTCAGTACTGTAGACTACCTCCTCTACATCAGTTTCACAGGTCAGTACTGTAGACTACCTCCTCTACATCAGTTTCACTGGTCAGTACTGTAGACTACCTCCTCTACATCAGTTTCACAGGTCAGTACTGTAGACTACCTCCTCTACATCAGTTTCACATGTCAGTACTGTAGACTACCTCCTCTACATCAGTTTCACAGGTCAGTACTGTAGATTACCTCCTCTACATCAGTTTCACTGGTCAGTACTATTGACTACCATGTGAACATCAGTTTCACTGGTCAGTACTGTAGACTACCTTGTGATCATCAGTTTCACAGGTCAGTACTGTAGACTACCTCCTCTACATCAGTTTCACAGGTCAGTACTGTAGACTACCTTGTGATCATCAGTTTCACAGGTCAGTTCTGTAGACTACCTCCTCTACATCAGTTTCACAGGTCAGTACTGTAGACTACCTCCTCTACATCAGTTTCACTGGTCAGTACTGTAGACTACCTCCTCTACATCAGTTTCACAGGTCAGTACTGTAGACTACCTCCTCTACATCAGTTTCACTGGTCAGTACTATAGACTACCTCCTCTACATCAGTTTCACAGGTCAGTACTGTAGACTACCTCCTCTACATCAGTTTCACTGGTCAGTACTGTAGACCTGGCAGAATGGGAGGAGAGGGGCAGAGTGAGGGATGGAAGCAGTGGAAAAGAGAAAGGTGAAAGGGAATAACATTAACTTTACTGTTTGGTCTGTTTGAGGGGAGGGAGAGACAATTGTGAGTGAGTGCATGCATGCGTGCGTGTGAGAGTGTGTGCGGTGCGTGTGATAGTGTGTGTTTGTGTGTGTGTGTGTGTGTGTGTGTGTGTGTGTGTGTGTGTGTGTGTGTGTGTGTGTGTGTGTGTGTGTGTGTGTGTGTGTGTGTGTGTGTGTGTGTGTGTGTGTGTGTGTGTGTGTGTGTGTGTGTGTGTGTGTGTGTGTGTGTGTGTGTTCATATAGCAGGAGCGTCTCTGAAGACTGGAGAGAAGGAAAAGGGAAAAATCGGATTGGGTTGAGTGGCAGGTGCGGTACAAAGACATAGGTATAAATACACTGCTGTTGGAGAGACAGACAGACAGACAGACAGACAGACAGACAGACAGACAGACAGACAGACAGACAGACAGACAGATAGACAGACAGACAGACAGACAGACAGACAGGCAGGCAGGCAGGCAGGCAGGCAGGCAGGCAGGCAGACAGACAGGTTTTGAGCTGTTTATTCCCCTTCTAACCATGACCAATGGGGGACATCAAAATACCTCAACAAACAGCACTGCCACTACAGCTTTAGAGAGAGAGGAAGAGGGAGGTTTTGGCATAGGGAGACTGACAGGTCGACAGAAGTGGGTAGAGGTTAAGAGAAAGGTAGCAGTAGTAAAAGGGAGTGAGGTGGAGAGATAGCGGGAGGGAAAGAGAGATAGGAGATAGAGGGAGAGAGAGGGGGAGGCAGGGAGGTAGAGCTGGGTTGCTGGTTGAGTGGGACAGTATGCGTCAGCAGAGGAAGATTCTCTTTGAAATTCCACATCTTCATTTCTCAAGCTGCAAATCAAAGGGCTCAGAGCACGGCTGTCTCAGGGAGAGTGGGAGAGAGAGAGGAAGAGAGGGAGAGGAGAGAGGCTGTCTCAGGGAGAGTGGGAGAGAGAGAGGAAGAGAGGGAGAGAGGGAGAGAGAGAGGAAGAGAGGGAGAGAGAGAGAGCTGTCTCAGGGAGAGTGGGAGAGAGAGAGGAGAGAGAGAGGAAGAGAGGGAGAGGAGAGAGGCTGTCTCAGGGAGAGTGGGAGAGAGAGAGAGGAAGAGGGGAGAGAGAGAGAGAGAGAGGAAGGAAGAGGGGAGAGGAGAGAGGCTGTCTCAGGGAGAGTGGGAGAGAGAGGAAGAGGGGAGAGAGAGAGGGAGAGAGAGAGGAAGAGAGAGAGGGAGAGAGAGAGAGAGAGGGAGAGGAGGGAGAGAGGG